>NC_081859.1:10211894-10511894 GCF_963259705.1 Myotis daubentonii
TTCAACCAACTCTTTTACTTTGTATGTCAAGGCGTCCGTAGACATAGGATGCATACTTCATGCCAGATCTTTTTTTTTTTTTTTTTGCATATCATTTCTACTCTTGGTTATAACGTCCTTTATATGGATCCAGAACTCTGGCGACATTCTCAGTCATAGCTAAGTGAGTTTATCTGTGTGTGCCTTTTCTTCATATTGGAAATTGCTCTACGTAGGAAAATCACTTACGGGGCAAGCTCTGTCTCATATGAGTAGATTTTGAAGAACTATTGAATGCAACAGGAAACTCAAATATAGACTTGGCTGTATCTTACTCTGCTTATCAGTGCTTATGCTTCACAATAATTAGCAGTTTTAAAACAAATTAAGAAAAGAATCAGGTTTTTTTTTTAACACAGCTAGTATTTATTTATTTATTAGAAATATATTTTATTGATATTTTTATAGAGAAGAAGGGAGAGGGATAGAGAGTTAGAAACATCCATCAGCCGCTTCCTGCACACTCCCTACTGGGGATGTGCCCGCAACCAAGGTACATGCCCTTGACTGGAATCGAACCCGGGACCCTTCAGTCCGCAGGCCCAGGCTCTATCCACTGAGCCCAATAGGTTAGGGCAACACTGCTAGTATTTAAAGGCAAATTTTTATTTAACTATGATTGGGTTTCCGTGATTACGTTTTCTTGTACAGGAGTTTGATTTCCAAAATTTCAGTTACCTGCCAACAACCGGGGTCCAGAAACATTAAATGGAATATTCCAGAAATAAACAATTCCTAAGTTTTAAATCGCGGATGTGCTGAGTAGCGATGAACTCTCGCGTTGTCTTGCGCCGTCTGGACGGGGCATCCCTGCATCCGGCGTCGCCACGCTGGGCACGCGCCCCCACGCACGTCATGTAAGTCACGTGGTGGCCGTCTTCGCCCGGAGCAGCTTGAGCTGCGCGGGGTCGCGGTGCCTGCGTTCAGGCCGCCCTGTTTTCCTTACTAATGGCCGCGAAGTGCAGGCGTGGCGGCTGCCCACCCGGCCGCGCCCGCGAGAAGCCGGAAGAGCTTTTCTAAGCGAGAAGGTGGGTGCTGGACAGTAAGGTGTTGGGGGAGAGCAGCCACGCGCCTTTTACCTCAGCCCGTTGTTATAATTGTTCTGTTTTACTGTTTGTTGCTGTTGCTGGTCTCTTACTGGGCCTAATTCATACATTAAACCCCACCATGTGTATTAAATGTAGGAAAAACAAACTATACAGGGCGTGGTGCTGTCCGCAGTGTCAGGCACCCGCGGGGGGGGGGGGGGGTGTTGGGACATAGCCCCAGGAATGAGGGGGGGGGCGACTGTGTTTGTGTCTTTTACATAATATGGTGGCAACTGGCTTCTTTTTTAAAAAGATATATATATATTTTTATTGTTGATAGTGTTAGAGATATCTCCCATTTGCCCCTTCCCCCTTGCACCCCTTCTTCCAGCCTTTACCCCCTACACCCCCCCAGGTCTTCGTTACCCTATTGCGCATGCATATAAATGTGTAAGTTCTTCGGTTTGTTTCTTCTCGTACCCTTACCCACCTCGAGGGGCGTCAGTCTGCTCCATGACTTCCTGCTTCCGGTCTTGTTTTGTCGGTTGATTTATTCTGTTCATCAGGTGCCACAAATGCAGGCAGTCTTCCGGTTCCGTCATGGTTATGTCGCCATCTCCCACTTACAAAAAAAAAAAGGTTCCGTCGTTTCGATGTATGTACCTATGTGCTTTATGTTTTTTATTACGTATTTGCCACAAATAAAGGTCAGGAATTGTTAGCTTTCTTTTCTTTCTTTTTTTTTCTTCACTGTTTCACTTGATTCCTGCTGGGCCTGTGCCCCGTGTGAGCGACGCAGGCGCTTATGTAGGTGGTTCCGACCCAAGGAGGAGCTTGGCGTGGCTCTGCTGGTGTTTCTGAAAGAGGAAGCGTTTGCACCCAGATTCAACCCGGAATGTACACGCAGGAGCAGGTAACCCTCTCCCCTCCAATCGTGGGGGGTGCGCTGTCTTCCTGACCAAGGACTGAAGTTTTTGGGAATCTGTCACATGCCAGATTCCAAGCTCCCGTATGTGCATTATCTCATCAAATCCTCACAATCATCTCAGGAGTCAACATGGCCATTGTGTCTCCTATAATTGGTGAAAACACTGAAGCCCAGAGAGGTTAAATAATTTATAGGAGTTCGCAAATTTCGCAAATGAGTGGAGCTGGGACTTGAGTGCCAAGAATTTGACACCAGAATCTGTGGGCTTATTCCCCTTTTATATCGACGCTGCAGAAACTAGTCTCTTGGCATCGCTGTTACCTGTGATTTTATTTCGCTTCTGCTGTGTCCCCAATCTCTGAAAACTTGGACGAGTTCAGTGACTACCCAGAACCTGAGTTTCCTGATCTATAAAGAGTGAATGAATGATCACAGCTATTTCCTGGGATTGTTGTAATCATGAAAAAAAGAAAGAACATAAGTGTAAAATGCTTAGCCGTGTGTGGTGAGTCGACTGTATGATAATAAGGCCGTCATCTGGGAACCTGGACAGTGTCGTATGTCCTAGAGAAGGGACAGACAGAGGGATTTACCGATGGAAGGTGAAGGCAAGTGGATAAATGGCTGTCATCTGGCATCGACCGCAGCATTGGGGAAAGTAGCTACTTATCAATTTAGCTGACTGATACAATGCGTGCACTTCAATATATCGCCTCTCTTTAAAATGTAATCTAATGCCTCTATCTAAAGACAAGGTCTGTTTAAAAACTAAACTTGGAAAATAGAGCAGAGTGACTCGGGTACCTGATACTGGGAATTTCAAAATCACCCAGAAGGGCAGGGACTTTTTTCAGCCTCCAACGAGGAACGTGGGCAAACCTGGACCATCGGGTAAGAGAAGTCTGCTCTGGGCTAAGATAAAGACATTTTCACAGTCCCTTTTGGCCAAGAGTTTCCACCAAATGACAGTATAAAAATTCAGATTGTTAACTCCTGTGTGGTATCCCTAGTCCTGAAACTGAGCCATCTAAACTCTCAGGCAACATGCTCTCCGACTAATTTTCATTGTGCTGGTGCAGAACCCATTCAGGAATTTTTGTAAACTGATGTAGCCTACAAGATTATCGAGATTCTCCTTTCCAAGTAATCGAAACTTGGTGAGTAAAATCCCTAAATAATTTGGTTTGACTAGAAATCATTCCTTATCTGTGTGTACCTTAATTTATGTATACAGTCAACTCATTCCAGAAAGTCAACACATGAAATTTTGAAATGAGGAATGTCCTTGGCATTATACAGATGGAGACATCTGTAAAATGTTTTTTATATTGTTTCTCAACACTACCGGTGAACACACCTATTGTCCACAACAAAGATCTTCATTATTAGAGAAACCCAGGTGACAAGATCCCTTAGCTTGGAACTGATTTGAGGATTTCATTGCCTGCTGAACTCCAAAATTTGTCTGAGCAAGACAAGAACAAGTATATTTGAACAATCTTGACCTATTTTTTGGCTGTTAAAAGCAGTGAATAACACTTATGGTCCATCATGAGTCACCAGTTAAAATTAGCAGAATATTCAGCTAATGTCTTGTTGCAGGTCTCAGAAATGCAAATAGTTTGGGGGCTTTCATAAATAATACATTTATTCAGAAAATTACTGATTTATTTTCTCATTAAAATTTAAATTAAATCTATGTGTAACATATTTGAAACATTGATAACTTAAGCTCTTGAGATTATAGAGAAAAGTCCATTATAATGTGTTTTCAGGAATGATGATTAAGTTTCAGAAAAATAAGGTAGACACCCAGGTTCCCCAGAGAAGAATAAAGGATTTGTCACATAAAGGCAGAAAGAACTGAGTCTCTACATATTGTGATATGTCACCCACTGAATATATACAGACTTAAATGAAGAAAGAAGTTTGCCTTTAGGAGTGAAACAAGGAATGAGATTAGGGTTGATTTTTGGAAAGCAAGAGAAAAGGAATCTCACATTTACTAGTTTCTTCCCTATGTGTAAAAATGTGGAAGAAGAATCAGATACACATCTATTATGGAGAACATTTTTTTATTAGTATGCACATCATTAATTAGGAAGCCACTAACTTCAGGATAGAAGTTAATTAACTGTGAGATCAATACCTAATGCTGACTTCACTTTTTATATCTGTCTGCCAGCACCAGACCAATAAAAGCAGTTATGTTTTGGAGTAAAACTTATCTGACCGGAACCTCAGTAGTTCCTGAGACTCTCATGGAGAAAGGAAAGGCGGTTGAGTTAGTAAAACTGAGTGTTCCCTAATGGCTACGTAAAGCGAAGAAGATTATATGATAACCCAAGTTATTCGAGTTATATCAATTTTATATCCCTTAACAATTTGTCACAAGTAAGATAATCCATTATTTCATAATAGTGTTTGCACATGCGTAGTGTTACAATCATTTTTAGTGTGTTCATACTATGGTCAGGTATCCTTCTCAGGAGTATATACATTACATCTTTCTCTTATTCAGGCGAGGGATTGTCATATTTAAAGTGAGCACTTTAGTGAAATAAGCCAGTCAATAAAGGAAAAATACCACATGATCTCACTCATTCATGGACAATAGAGACCATTATAAACTTTTGAACAATAATAGATACAGAGGCAGAGCTGCCTCAAACAGATTGTCAAACTGCAGCGGGAAGGCCGGGGAGGGTTGGGGGGCAGGAGGTAGGGGAGTAAGAGATCAACTAAAGGACTTGTATGCATGCATATAAGCATAACCAATGGACATAAGACACTGGGGAATAGGGGAGGCTAGGGGACTGTCTAGGGCGGGGGGATAAAATGGATACATATGTAATACCCTTTTAATACTTTAAGCAATAAAAAAAAAAAAAAGTGAGCACTTTAGCCCAGCCGGCATGGCTCAGTGGCTGAGCCTATGAACCAGGAGGTCACATTTTGATTCCCAGTTAGGGCGCATGCCCAGATTTCGGGCTTGATCCCCAGTAGGGGGCGTGCAGGAGGCAGCCAATCAGTCATTCTCTCTGATCATTGATGTTTCTCTCTCCCTTTCCTTTCCTCTCTGAAATCAAGACAAAATATTTTTTTGAAAATTTAATAATAAAGTGAGCACTTTAAGGTCCTGGAGGAGGCTTTCAATTTCTAGTGGAGAGAGCTTTGGTCCAACCTCAGGTCCCCATCAGTGCCGGTAGACTGTCTTTGAACAATACTTTTTAATGTAGTTGGTGCAAATTTTAGTTATGGGAGCTTTATTCTAAAGACAGTGGACTCGGGGAAATATCTGTTTATGGTCATTGTCCGTCCAAGACCTGTCTCCAAAGTGTCCATTAAAGCATGTTAATGTTAGAGGCCAAACGTTGACCATCCTGAAACCTAGCATGAAATTGAAGTGCAGTCTGGAACTGAAAATCCCCCACTTGCTTATTTCTCTCTCTGAAC
Organism: Myotis daubentonii; assembly: GCF_963259705.1. NCBI lineage: Eukaryota > Metazoa > Chordata > Mammalia > Chiroptera > Vespertilionidae > Myotis > Myotis daubentonii. Next base: position 10,217,346 of record NC_081859.1, read on the forward strand.
CAAGGACTTGGCACTCTTTCCCCAAGGCACAGTATCTGTGTTTTCATAATGACTTTCTTTGTTCCAAGCTAATTGCTTTAGAAATGCTCTATTCCATTTTGCATTTTTATCACCCTCTTGATGTAGACCTGAGTTGATACACGGAATGCACTTAGAAAACTGTTTGTTACATGGTAAGCACTTAATACATGTATGCTATTGCTATTAAAATAACAGCAATTATTATTTCAATTTTTTTTTCACCAGTTAGTTTGTAAAGGACCTATAAAAGATGGGATACATGACATAGGATATATGGGGAAATGGACACTGGAAATTCACACCAGAATGTAAACAAATATAGGGGATATGAGAAGATGGTGCGTGCAGCAAGCAACACTTGACTTTCCTAGAATCTTCCCATATACAGGGAACACAAAGATAGCAAGACCCCACAGATTACCGTTTAAAACAAAATCAGTTGGCAGAAGCATCTGGGGAGACATCAACATAAAGACTGGGTGATTATTAAATACTAGAGGCCTGGTGCACGAATTCGTGCACAGGTGGAGTCCCTTGGCCTGGCTGGCAAGCGGGGCCATCTTGCCGAGTCCCTATCGGGGCTGATCCAGGGCCGGTCAGCTAGAGGGACCGCAGGAGGTTGGCTGGCCACGGGAGGTTGGCTGTGGGAGTGCACTGAATACCAGGGGACAGTGTGCATTATAGCAACCAGTCGACTGGCCATTCGGTCGTTCGGTTGTAACAGTCGCTTAGGCTTTTATATATATATATATATATATGTATATATATATATATATTAAATATATATTTATCTATAGAGCTAAGGTACAATGGTTTCTAATGGAGACAGTGTAATATGTAAAGGCTGTATTCTTTACCAAAGTGACATTGAAGGGGAGGGGGGGAGTAATAAGATGGAGAATAAGCTTGCCAAGTGCCTTACCAATATATTCTAGTTACTAAAAAAAGACAAAGGATAGAATATTATCTATTTTCAAAAGCAGTTTTGAATTAATGGTTGTAGGAAATGACTACTATTAGCTGATAACCTCACACACAAAAAGAACCCAGCCAACATCACAAACCTTTGGATGAATATGTACAACTCACCTTTGAAGTAGGTGTACTAAAGTCAGTTGTGTATGTTCTTTCATTAAAATGTTGTGTAGCTCCTTTATTCATTAGTTCAATAAATAATGTCAAGTCTCAGCTATGTGTCAGGCACAATTATGGGTCCTGGGTGCAATGACTTGCAAAAGTAACAACAACAAAAAACTACCTGTTCGCATACCCCTGGAATGTTCAGTAAAATAGAAAATGTGGTTATTAGTTAGTTAACCTTACATGTAAATGTCATGCCACCTCTGTGCTAAATGGAGGTGCATGGTGCTATGAGAATAAATAAATAGAAGGATTACACCCGCCAGGAGCAGGCCTAAGCCGTCAGTTGGACATCCTTAGCACTGCTGCGGAGGCAGGAGAAGCTCCCGTCACCACTGCTTCTCGCCAGCCATGAGCCGGCTTCTGACTGAGCAGCACTCCTCCTGTGGGAGCGCACTGACCACCAGGGGGCAGCCCCTGTGTTGAGCGTCTGCCCCCTGGTGGTTCGTGAGCATCATAGTAAACAATCTTTCTGCCATTTGGTCAATTTGCATATCAGCCTTTTATTATATAGGGTTGGGGTTTTTAGGGTTTGCCTGTCCCCTCCAGGGCATTCCATGATGTCTTGGTCCTTGGCCCATTGTACTTAAATGGATGTTTATATGCAATAAGGTCTGTGAACGTTTCCAGTTTACCGTATTTCTCAAAGGCACTGCATTGCCCTTATTTAATTACATCATGTTTGGGAAAGGCTCCTCCGGTTTTTGTTTTGATGTTTTGATGCTGTTTATCCTCTCTCTTGCCTGCACTCCAGGTGCACTTTGGGAAGTTTCTGCCCAGACCCTGCAGGAATAACTTCCTGAGCAGAGAATCGCCTGCTCACCTGAGGACGGTTCCATGCCTCTTTGATCGCTGCACAACTGGGGTTTTCTGTGTTTAATCACTTCCCTGCATTGTCAGCTGGGCCTCGTCCTTATTGATCCACCCGCACTTCCGCCCATTAATTATTAATATTTATTAAAGTCCCCCAGAGTTTAATGCCAAAGAGCATTCTCGAATCTTTCGATCAGAAAATGAGCTCCCCTCTTCCTGAATGCGCCTCCTGCAGCCGTGGAAATAAATGAGGCTCGGCGGCATGGTCCTTCATCGATACCCAGATGGAACGTGTAGTTGTCAGCGCTTTGAAATGTATTTTTGTTAACGTTGGAAGTATTATTTCAGATGTTTATATATATATTTTTAAATCAGTGGTCTAGGTGTGGATTCCAAGTGACCAAGTGAAAGAAATCAGACCGTTCTTGAAAATGTGCAACCTCCATCGATGGTTCCATTTGTTAGTGGCATCAAGTACATTCAACCTCTGACATGGCTCTCTATCCAGAATGTTCTTCCTGGGATGCTTAGTATGATTTCTGGTTCATTCACTGCTATTCCAAGGCTTCATCACTAGGTGGCATCCTGCCACCTTATTTGAATTTCCTTCCCTTTCTTCTCTCTCCTTCAGTGTGATTGCAGGATGTTCAAAGCCAGGGTCTGGACCCAGATGCCCAGGTTGGGGATCCCGACTTTGGAATGTATTAGGCTCTGTGACAAAGGACACCTAGATAACAACTTTTCATTAAAATGAAGATAACAGTAGTAACTCCCTTATATAGGAGCCCAGTGAAATCTTCAAAAGTCCAAGTATTTAGAAAAGAACCTGGCAAAGAAGAACTATCCAATAAAATGTATCTGCTATTTTATTACCATATTCAGGGTAGTACAGCATAAACTAGCTGTACAAAAATGAGTATGTCACAGAATTTAAGGAATAGTCAAAAACCAGGTAACACAAGCAAAAAAGGTTGGATAGAGACTGTTATGATGGCACAGGTAAGGATCAGTGCCATGAAGACTTTAAATAGAATGTAGCCAACTGTGCCTGGGTTTGTTCTTTTTAAAAATATACATATACTAGAGGCCCAATGCATGAAAATTCATGCAAGGGTAGGCCTTCTTTCCCTGGCTGCTGACACCAGCTTCCCTCAGGCACCCTGGACCTGGGCTGGCTTCCTTCGGGTCTCCCGCAGACACCCGGGACCCAGGCTGGCTTCCCTCCAGCCCCAGCTTTGTCAGGAAAGATGTCCAGAATGATGTCCGGAAGGACTTTCAGTCTAATTAGCATATTACCCTTTTATTATTATAGATATATTTATTGATTTCAGAGAGGAAGGGAGGGAGGGGAGGGAAAGAGAGAGAGAGAGCGAGAGAGAGAGAGGCATCAATGATGAGAGAGTATCATTGATCAACTGCCTTCTGCACACTCCACACTGGGGATCGAGCCCGCAACCCGGACATGTGCCCTGACCAGGAATCGAACCGTGACCTCCTGGTTCATAGGTGAACTCTCAGTCATTGGGCCATGCCTGTCAGGCTGGGTTTGTTCTTTACAAATTCTACCACACATGTCTTTCACAGCTGCTACATGAAATGCATATTTCATGCCCATTTTCCAGATAAGGAAATTGAGCCTAACAGAAGTGAGAGAATCTGCTTGAGGCCCTTCATCCTGTAAGTGGAAGGACAGGGATTTCAATTCAGGCTGGTTTCATTCCAGAGCTTTCTCCTGAGCACCCGCTTTCTGCTCTGCCATCTGCCTGTATTTTCTGTCTCAGCTGTTACTGGTTAAAAATTTAATATCACCTCCTCAATATTATTTCTTATATTCTGGAAGGAGTTAGGTTTCCTGTGACACCTAATAAGAAAATCATAAACATGTCTGCAGACTGAGCCGCTGCTGACTCTGAGGTGGATGCGGAGCCCACAGAGCTGCCAGCCCCTCACTTAGCTTCTTGCCGTTTCTGTGACAGTCCCCTCCCCTCTGACAGGTGCACCTGCTGCTGCTCCTGATGCTTCAGCCGCTGGACCCACACACCAAATAGAAAGCACATGGTGACATGTCTGCAGGATGCCCTCCTCATGTGAAAGGCTCCCCCACTACCCAGCGGGTCAAGAGGGAAACTCAGAGATGGCTCTAGAGGCCTAGGGGTGACTCCCCCCACATGTGTGCGGCCAGCTAGTATTCCCAATAATTTGTTATGGAAAGAAGTGAATTTTAAATGGCAAATGGAAATGTTAGGTAAGAAAATGGTCTTGTTTTGTTGTGTCTAAAGCAAGATATAGGCCTGCTGACATGACATTAAAATAAAGCAGAAGTATGAGAGGTAGGAAAGGAGTCGAAGGGAGAGTTAAACATTATACTCTTCAAGAATTGTAAGTACTTACTCGTCATTGCCTTTCAATATCTTTCCGAATGTGGAATGTTACTCAACTATTTAAAAATATACATTTTAGGGTGTTTATGGAAACGGAAAGGGTTTTATAATATAAAGGTCATCACTCTACATGGCATGATCATAGGTATTCAAGAAGCCCCCTCCCTTCACATTCACGGGAACATCACACACACACACACACACACACACACACACACACACACGGCTCTCACCTGCCACACCTCCCAACACACATCATCCACACAGACTTGCATATCCAGAGACACCTCATCCTCACACGCTCCAAACACAGACGCATGATGCTCCTAACTTAAGAGGAGGAGCAGGGGATAGTGGACTTGGAAGAGTAACAGATGAGATTGGCTGAAAACCAGAATTCTACTGTAGGGGTTTCAACACACACTCAGAGTTTTTGACTTGGGCGCATTCAAATTCAGAGCAACTTGCAGTACCTCCCATGCCAGACTGCTGTTTGTCAACGATGCTTTAGCGAGAGTGTGCTTCTGATCGTTTCTGGAGAGCAGGCTTTGTAGACAGACAGAACAGACTGTGAGGCCCAAGGCTAAAGGGGAAATAAGAACAGGGCAGAGAGAGAGGTTACTGGGGTGTCCAAAACAAACTCAGCTGGCACCGTGATTTTTCCGGAGGTCAGTGCCACGAGCGCTGCCCATAAAAAAGAAACAAAAGGTTGCACAGGGAATGCTGCAGCTACAGAGCACACTTTCCTACTTATTTCAGTGTGATGCTTGACAGCTTACTTCGGTCGATATAAAACCAGAACTTATTGGCGACCAATAAAGTAAATGAGACACCCCAGACTCCAAAGCCAGGCAGACATAAATCCCAAATCCTAAATTCTTCCACCCAACCCCAGGCTTGATATTTTAAACTTTAGTACTAGGAAAGGTGTACTCATTTGCCTTTTAAATTGCATGTTTTAGTAAATGTCTTAGTATCTAAAACGTGAAAGAGGGCTCATGAAGAAATGCTAACATTTTGGAAATTGAAACCAAAATGCTATGATTCATCTAGAGAAACTGACCTGTTTCACAATTTAGTGATGGTTTGGAATGAGGAACAGTAAACAAAGAGGAAATTATTTACAATTTAGGTTTGTTTATATTTGATCAAGGGAGGATTACTTTTAAAGAATAGACAAGAAACCACTAAAACTGGAGATTTTATCACCACATAATTCCTTGCATATTTCAGAATGAAAACCTTCTTGTCTGGTACCTGTATCAGCCAGTTCTAGCATTTAGAATGTCACTTATGAAATGAAAAATTTGCATTTATATAAAATCTTTATATCCTGCTGAAGAAACTTCAAAATGTCAATTTCATGCCGTACATCTGGGGAAAATCTGGGCATAACACCTTACCTGTCACAGAGCGGTGATAACTTATCTGTATCAACAGTGCCTCGAACTTTTCAAGCTGCATTGTCTCTTAAGACAGTAGATGCTTAAGCATATGAGTCAAGTTAAGGGCTGTAGGTCCCTTTGGATGGATGGAATTTCCTTGGTAGATGTTGACTGAGGTGTGGGTGGAATTACATTTCTGATGACAAGAGTTTCAAAAAGACATTGAAACTCTCTTCAGTGTGGTATGTTCAAACATCATTTCCATGACATGTTTCTTCTACCACATGCTTTGGTCACTGGAGTGGAGACTACATTAAACATAGTAACCTCCACAAATATTTGCAAAGGACATTGTAAACAGAAGACAGTGCAAAAGGAAAAATTTAGAAGGGACTTTTATTAGGTAACTAGAGGCCCGATGCACGAAGATTTGTGCAAGAATTGGCCTACCTTCCCCTGGCTGCTGGCACCAGTTTCTCTCTGGCACCCAGGACCCGGGTCTTCGCTCTGGCCCCCACCTCCCGCCTTTGTTGCAGGGCCAGGAGCCACCTCCCGCCTTTGCTCCTGGCTGGCCACCACCATCTTTGTTGTGTTAATTTGCATATTCCCTCCTTATTGGCTGTGGGCGCCGCTATCTTTGTTGCAAAGTGATGGTCAATTTGCATATTTTGTCTTTATTAGATAGGATATTCTATCTCTTCAGTGAAATGGTAGTGTGACAATGATATCAATTGGAAGTTAGGGGTGGGGAATTGGGTATAGTAAGAATAGATATTTTAGCCATTTTGTGGAATATAGAATTATCTATGGTCATGCAAATTAAAAAGCACATATTTATGGGTTGAGTTATTGTATCATGTGGCAGGTAATTTTATTTTGTCTGCAAAGTGAAATTTTTGGTTGTTGTTGTTGGTGGTTTTGTTTTGTCTATTTTGTCCTGAAGGGAAGAATTAAGGCCAGAGTAGCTGCACATCTTAGCTGCGATGATAACCATTACCCTGCTTGGATTTACTTGGGGATGCTTCCAAATGTGGTAGCTATCTTGATAAATAAGTGTTACATTCACATATTTATTTTTTGAAGTATAAGGGAGGTACATGGACACAACATTTCTTGGGATTGACATAGTAAATATCATAAGCTATCACAAATCAATATTATAAGAGTTTTGAAAAACCTGGTAAGCTCTAGCATTACATATATTAATTATTAAAATGTTTTAATTTTATTCTATACATATGTATGTTTTCATACGTAAATAGAGAACTGAATGCGCTCTGTTCTCTGTATCTTGCTCTTTGGAAAAATGATGAATGCCACAAGGGAAAATAGTATCTTTGTTACAATATATCTTTTCTTTATTTGTCTGAAAGTAACTTAATATAGTTTTCAAGATAATAAAACTGTTATTGGAATGCAAGCACGACATTTATTTAGTCTTTCAGAAAAGCAGTTGGTAGAGATGAAGGGCTTCCCCATCATTCCAGAACTAGCAAAGATGATGTAGGTTAAGCATTTGACCATCAGTCTCTCTGGCTGTAAAACGCATCACCTGATATGTCCAGTGAAATGGAAGATTCAGGAGATCCAGGGCCGTGCCTGTCCTGTTGTGTTCACCATTCTACCCCCAGCGCCTAGCCCACTTGTGGCCATTAATCAATATTTGTGAAGTAAAGAAGGACAGAAAAAATAGCCTAATTTTGTTTAAATAAACTGATTGGAGCAAACTGACAATATAGCCAAAAGAAGGTTTAGACATGATCATGCTTTGAAGTTGAGGTGATTGAATTTTTTAGGTAGTAGGTAGAGAATAGAGGGAAATATGCTAATTTCCTGAATAATGTAAAATGAGTGAGAATGGGCCATCTGTCCTCTTCCCCAGGGGATTCTCTGCTCCAAGTCTCTAGAATCATCACTGGTTTGAAGAATGGAATAATTAAGCAATTTCTGTTCTGCTTTTGGAAACACACTGTCCAGTTACTCTTGTTTTGTTTCATACACGCAGGCTGCTCAATAACAGGTGCCTCTCATAAAGCCTTCCTTTGCGTTTGTATAGTCACTTTTACGGGTCATTACTTATGGGCCAGGTGCTCTCTCAGGCCCAGTGATACAAAGACCATTGAGAATCACCTAAGGCAGCCACGGTCTAGAGCTCATTGGAGTTGTGTGAATATTAGTTCCATATCATTTTACAAGTGGATTGAGTTATCAATACACAATTTACAACTAAGCATCAATTACTGCGTTTAATGATGAATATATAGCTATACTATTACATACCCATATATGTTATATATTATGTTATATACTGTATGTGAATACATGTGAATATATACATATATAGATAAGTAGAGATTTTGCTTCAGCAGAAATGGAGGTCGGGTTATCTTATGAAAGTTTTATGATTATGAGTTTAAATTTTAATCCATTGATAATGAGAATCAATGAAGACTTTAAAGATAGGAGGAAATTGCTTAAAATTGACTTGTAAGTAACTTTGGCTGGAATATAAATTAGGAAACTGGGCATTGAACCTGGTAGAAAGGGTACATACAGACAAGTTCAAGAGCTCTTATAATAAGGCAGATGCAGGGGTCAGAGCCTTCTAAAGGGTAGTTAGTAGACCTTGGTTAGTAATAGGATTGTGGGATAAAGAGAAAAATGAATCATTATGTCTCTGTAGTTATTTTAGTGTCTGGTTATATGGAAAATAATTACTAACCTAGAAATTGAATATAAAAAGAACTGCTTATTTTCAAAAAGCCTTTTACTATATTTTTAATACATTAAAAAACATATATAGCCAAAACCGGTTTGGCTCAGTGGATAGAGCGTCAGCCTGCGGACTGAAAGGTCCCAGGTTCGATACCAGTCAAGGGCATGTACCTAGGTTGCAGGCATATCCCCAGTAGGAGATGTGCAGGAGGCAGCTGATCGATGTTTCTCTCTCATCGATGTTTCTGACTCTCTATCTCCCTTCCTCTCTGTAAAAAATCAATAAAATATAAAAAAAAACAAAAAAAACCACATATATATATTTTACCCTGGCCAGTGTGGCTCAGTTGATTGGGTGTTGCCCCATGTACTGAAGGGTTGCCAGTTTGATTCCTGGTCCAGGCATGTGCCCAGGTTGCAGGCTCGATCCCCAGCGGGTGGCATGCAGGAGGCAGCTGATGAATGTTTTGCACTCTCATCAATGTTTTCTCTCTCTCCCTCTCCCTTCTCTCTCTCTAGAAATCAATAAAATTAACTTAAAATTATATATTAAAAATATATATGGAACTGCAGATATAGGCATATGTATCTCTACCATCTGAATTACCCATCCATCTATCTAGATGTATGTATGTGTATAAGTATCAGAAGTAGAGAAAAAGGCTTCTCCTTGGAAAGCTATTGGTTGTGGATTTTTGGAGTAACTTTTAGGGAAGAATTGCAAGAGGATCCAGGATCAACAGGAAAGAACACTGATGAATACTGTCTGTTGTCCTGAGGGGGGCGGGAGGGGCAGCATTCATGTCATTTTGTTTCCAACCCAGAGATAGTTGCGAGGAGGTGAGAGAAAATATCTCTAGGGAGATGATACAGCCATTCCCATGGGCCCTGTTTCTTTCCCAAGTCCCTGACCTGATTATTTTCTCATCCAGGATGCTCATTCATATGCTTCAGAACTTTAAAAGTTCCGTTTCTTAAATTTCTAAGCAAGCCATCTAGTACCACCGTTCCTTAAAGACATTAACTTTTCTATCCCATTCCTGAGGGCTATAGTCCTTTCCTTAAAATCCAATCCAATAATAGATACCTGCCAGTACATACACCTCCAAATGCCTGCTGTCCACTCGCATCCACTTTGAACCCCTTGGACATAGGTTCTGTTTGCCCATTACAACACTATGATATTGTTCTTGGTTCTGCCCCGTTTTCAACTATTTGCTTGAATAAAGTTGGAATTGGCTATGGTTTTGGGGACACTGTATGTGAACATTTATTATCAACTATTTCAGCTGGGGTATTACTCTCATTGCTTATCCCAGTTCTAAGGATGGTGCCCAGTGCCTCACTAACCATTGTCTATCTTTTAGGTATCTGGCTACGTCGTGTGAAATCTGAAACCCAAAAATAACTCGATGTGCAAAAATAGTATTAATAGCTATCGAGCAACTCTTGCCCTGATTTTGAATAAAATAGGATGTTTTATTAGGATCTGTATCTTTATAGCTTCTTTTTAACAGCTCAAATCAACTCTTTCAAAGCAATATGCTACATGAGATAAAAGAGCTGTGCTCAATTAGAGTCATTCTTTATTAAGGATAGTCAGAAAGGAATAGGGCATAAATCAACGTGTGTCCGGTATGTCCTTTAGCAGACTGAGAGGACTGTGTCACAGAGATAGGTAGCTTTAAACCGAAACACCCCAGCTTCCTAAGCCATGACGGTTGACCTGTGATGGAGACACTGTCTGGATTTCTGAGACCCACACCCCCTAGGAGCTCTTCTACGAATCAGGAGAGCAAAGGTGAAAAGCACCTCAGGAAGGTCCTAGCATGCAGCCCATTTACCCTTACTTCACTAAAGAGATGTACAGGTACATTGATTGTACTGATTTCAGCTTGAACAAAACAACAGCAGGCTTCTTTGTTGTGCATCAGATAAAGTGGGTTATCAAATGCAGTCAGGGCAGAATATGACTTAAACTGTGAGTCACAGAAAACCAACCTCACACCATGTGGAATGGCGTATACCATAGCAGCGGAGCGGGGCAGAATGTGCATGAATGGGTAGAGTTAATCTCGTCAGAGGGGCTCAAAAGAGCCACAATAATTGAGCCACCATTCTCTCTCTATCCTGGCTCCAAATGTCCAGTCATCTTTGGAAGTTTGCACTCTTCCATGACCCATATCTAGGCCCTACCTACATCTATTGATTTCCCCCTTCATGTTACTATGTACCTACCTATCATTGTGTTTATGTACCCAGGATTTTGTCTACCTGTCTCCCTATCATTCATTCATTCTGTGGTTCTCACAACAGATCTGTGAATTAATTTTATCATGCTAGAGAGTGAAAGATCTGTTAGTACAGTAACTTTCTCGAGGATGAAGCCTGGTAAGTACAGGGGATCAGGTTTCTTCTCCCGTGGGAAAAATATCTCAACAGCTCTGCCCCCAAGCCCTGGCAAACCAAGGCGATGACTCTTGGTTGAAAAGTAGACACACATAAGAGTGAACTTGTAACTTCGTCATTTCTATTCCCACCTCTCTCCCCCACATCCCCAGTGATATGATCACCTGGGGGTTTGATTGGATGAAGACCAAGGTCAGTTTAACTTGTGGATTCCTAGAATGGGAGTACTATTGGGGTCTGACTTATTTGCATTATGATGCAAGTCCTTCTACATTAAGTACACACACACACACACACACACACACACACACAATTCAAAGCAAAGAAAAAGCGAAGTATGTTAGGAGTGGTGATAGGAAGAGTCACATTTTGTCATAAGAGACATTAAGAAGACTACATGCTTCTATGATGGTCACTTTTGGGTAGATTCTTTGTTTTTAATGCAATGATTAATTTTGAAAGGCTCATCTGCACCGGAAAGTGCACTAGAATTTTCTCTCTTTTAATATACAATTGCTCTTAATTTTATCTAACTACAATTGGAAAATTTCTTATATAATTACTATGTTAATATAATGAAATAGTTTGGTTTCTTGGTTTGATATCCTTTGTATCTCTTCTTTTTACTTTTAAAAAAATAGATTTCGGAGAAGAAGGGAGAGAGAAATAAAACATCAATGAAGAGAGATAAACATTGATTGGCTTCCTCCTGCATGCCCCATACTGGGGATTAAGCCAGCAATCTGCACATATGCTGTTACCAGGTATTGAACAGTGACCTTCTGGTTCATAGGTCAACGCTCAACCATTGAGCCACCGAGGCTGGGCTCTTTTTAGTTTTTGAAAAGGAGAATTCAATGTCAATATCCACTTAAAATCATAACTATATTTCTGGTTCTTGCAGTATTTGAGTGGACCCAATAACCACGTCATAAACACTTTATTGAACTGAGGCATGACAAGAGCTTTTTCTTTTATTATTGGCTGTTAACATTCTTGTCATATTGAATGCTTCACCTGGGAGTTGGGTTTTAGACAGAGTTCACTCTTACGTGTGTCTACTTTTCAACCTTGACTCAAAACTAATGACTTATTATTATCTCAGTCATAAACGAATCTTCAAAAGACATAAGGGACTTTCTCTAATCTTGTTAAGGGTTTCTATCGAGGCATGAACTGTGCAGTTTGTTCTCCTGAACTTAATGGCTTAAAACATTATTTTAATAACACATGACACTTTGCTAAAAATCTCAGAATTCCTTTTTGATAGTCTCATCCATTAAAAAAAAAAAAAGGCAAAACAGCCATCTTAATCCCTCCTTTGTCAGACTCAGAGGGTGTTTGGTGAATCACGAGCAAATGTATCTAATATAATGTGCTGCACTCTCAATATTTCAAATTGCAGTGAAAGAAACTTTCTCAGAAAACACTAAGAAAAAAGTTTAAAAATTAACTGCTTAATGTTGAAAGAGAATAGGTTATAAAGAGCCCTTCCTGCTTTTACTTACCTTTTTTTTAAAAAAACCCCCCACAAAAACGTATTTTTATTGATTTCAGAGAGGAAGGGGGGGGGGGAGAGAGAGAGAGAGCGAGAGAGAGAAAGAAACGTCCATGATGAAAGAGAATCCTTGATCGGCTGCCTCCTGCACGCCCCCTATTGATAATTGAGCCCACAACCCGGGCATGTGTCCTGACCAGCAATTGAACCTTGACCTTCTGGTTCATAGGTGGATGCTCAACCACTGAGCCATGCCGGCAAGGCTTAACTACCTATTTCTAATATGCAGTTTGGTTATTACCATTACAAAATACTCTTGCTAATATTGTCCATAGTTATATTTCTACTCCAACAATTAAGAATGTACCTCCAGAATTGAATGGACTAAGTTCCAAGAAAGATTTCACAACTCAGTCAGCCAAAAATGCTAAAATCATTAGCAAATGCAAGATTTGTGATTTAGTTGTTGTTCTTGTTTTGTTTTGTTCTTAATTACAAACTAGACTAAAGGAATTTAATATTTATGTACCATGGGTCACAGGATTTCTGAAGAATGCATGGGTATCCCGGTTTCTGTCATAGGAAATGACACTTCTATTGCCCTCCCAGCCCCGCTGTTTTTGTCCAAGAGATGACACCATTTATTGCTGTTTGTCTCTGAGAGATATCAATGACACAATAAGGTCACTAGATAAACATCAGACACAGTTGATGAAGATAACTATACCTCACTAGGGGCTTGAACTAGTTAATTATGGGTGTGTGTTTTTTCCTAAGTAAACTTTACATATTAAAATGCCCAGTGGTTCTCAAAGGAATTTAAAAATAACCTGTGTGAAAGGAACCAATAGTGGCCATTTGGGAATGCTAATCGAATTTCAAACACAGATGGGTTTTGTAAATCCAAGAGTGTTCTTGGGCTCCTTTGTTTTTCTCTTTGTGTAAATAACCTGCCATGTGTATCCCGGGGCCTTTCTGTTCAGCCCTGTGTGGGCGGCATAATCACACAGAATGCTCTAAGTAAAACATCTTTCCACAAATGTTAGAGCACAGTTGGAATTTGGTGTCACCTACAAGCAGAGCCTGATGGATAGACGCGTATTCCATGCCAGAATTAGGATAAGTGTTCTATTTCTAAAAACAGGACCTAATAAAGTGAAATAATTAAGCTTATAATTAACAGCACGGGTAATCCTCTCCCTTTGTCTCGTGACTGGGTAGCTAATTCAGGGGATACTAAACGGCATTGCAAAATAACTTTTGCAGGTTGCTTCCTCTCGCCCACTAGAGTCATAAAACAAATGGGAGCTACCCACAAAGAATGTTTAGAAAGAAATTTCCTCAGCTTACAGTATTGTCTTTAATACCAACTACCTTTCACATGCTCTATGCTTACTTTCACATCTATTGGTTGAAAATACCACCCTCTTCCTGGAGAAATGCCTTATTTTTCATCTCCCAAACCTAAATGTTACATTTAATTTTTAAAAAATATATTTTTATTGATTTCAGAGAGGAAGGGAGAGGGAGAGAGAGATAGAAACATCAATGATGAGAGAGAATCCTTGAGCGCTGCCTCCTGCATGTCCCCTACTGGGGATTGAGCCCGAAACCCAGGCATGTGCCCTACCCCAGAATCAAACCGTGACCTCCTGGTTCATAGGTTGACACTCAACCACTGAGCCACACTAGCCAGGGTACATTTTCTTTAAGTCGCTGATCAAGTAAGTCATCACAGTTTACTCTATGCACAATTTATTGTCCAGTAGTGTCATAGACAAGAGACATAAAGGCTATGGGACAGTTTTGACCCACAAAAAGTTCTACGAACAAAAGAATCCCATTTGCACTTGTCTGAATTGGTGTGTAGCTAACCAAAATGGATTTATCTTGACATGAAACTGAGATGTATGCATATATCAGTGCCAGATGTGATGTTGGGTTCCGTGATGAGATGTAGCAGGTATTGTATCATGCACTAGAAAGTGTGTGGGTGAAATCATATCTCTATTTGCATATTTTCTTATTTTTCTAATACAGAAGCAATGCATATTCTTTTGAGAACATCTTAAAGTTAAATAGGAATATAAAAATTGGGGGGAATATTTCAATTATAGGTTATAATAATCATCATTGATAACAGTCGCTAACAGTTGGGTATATTCTCATATTTTTCTGTGCATAGGTTAAACTATTATGATCCCTCTATTTGCAGTTTTGCTTTTTATAAAATAACTGTTTTTAGAGCTAGTCAAATGTCTGCCTACCACGCACCAGAATGGTGGTCTTGTGGGAACACCAGTTCCGGTTTTCTTTTCTGATTGGTGTCGACCTTGGGGGACCCTCACTTACTAGTGAGGTGTATTTCTCTGTGGCTTCTTTACTGGACTGGCCCGAGGAGGCCACAGACCAGAGCCTGATTTTGCCAAATGGACCAATTGATACCCTCAGGACAAAAAGTACTTCGGCACTCTGACGTAGCATCTCCTGCTCTGGATTTAGGTTTTATTCCTCAGAACTTTCCAGGATCTTTTCAGTTCTTCTCTATCTTATTATTCACGAAAAAAATATACTTATCTAGTATATTCTTTGTTTTCTTCATTCCAGAAAGGAAACCATCTTACCTAACTCCCAGGCCAGGACTCATAGCTGACCTGCCACTATGATACCATGACTACCTTATTTTTCTGCTGTAATGCCACATTCCACCCACCATACCATTCAGTATTTTTTTATTCATAAATCTACACATTCTTCTTATAAGGGTCAATTCAAAACTAGAATCTGCAAGAAGTAAGCATGAATAATGCTTTCTCCAGCAAGCCTCGTTAAAGCTTAATGTTCACACTCTTCACAAGTCGTACAGAAACGGGCTGCACACTTGAAAATTGAAGACTGTAATGTGTCCTAACCTTTCAGGACCTCACATTCCTTTTAAATCACAAGATGCGAAAATTTATTAGAGTTTGATGGGCCAGTGATGGTGTGCTTAATATGTTATATGAGTACGGTGTCCTCTAGAGCTCCCCGGACCAACATAAAAACAAAAAGTTGCATCTCATTGGAGCTGTTGAAACACAAGAAATTTTAATAAATAAGAATTATGGGGCAGTAAAATTTATCATTACGTGAGGAATTGGGATAACACTAAATGTCTTTGGAAACTCATATTATTCTTTTGCTCTTTCTGTTTCCATTCCATTCCACCATTATAATGAATTCTTTAGATATATTTCTTTGGGGGATTTTAAAATCAAAACTGCCCCCAAATCCCCCTTTCCTCTAAAATGACTCCAGGATTAAATTTTAAGATTATTTTTCTTCTTCCCGGTAGGATTGCCTACACATTGTACTTGGTTTTGACATTGTGCAGAAATGCATGAAGGCTTTCCTGGTTCAGATCTTCAGTTTTTCTCTGTGGATGCCTTACCACGTGCTGCCTGCCCGTGCCCTGTCTGCAGCCTCCTGGCAGTTACATTTCCATGCCCACTGGTGCTACTTCCAACTGCTAGCATCCGCGACTCTGTCTGAAGATGCTCACTGGCCCTGTGAGCTCACTCTTTCTCGAACCAGGCTGCAAATGCCCAGGGATTTCTAGCACTCAGAATTAGCACTAAATCACGGATGGATTTCAGTAGATATAAATGCTCCCGCCCTCTTACTCCGTAGGCAGCATACCTGAGGTGGGTGTTCCACACTGGCTTCCAGCTTTCACTGTGGTGGTAACTTGCTTGGTAACAGACCCATTTTTGGCTTCCTTCCCTTCTCTTTCTCACTTTTCTGCTTCTCTCCTGAAATCTCCCGGGATCACCTCCAAATAAACTACCTGTACCTAAGTCCGTGAAAAAGGGTCAGCCACTTGGGGAACCTAAATAAAGACCCATCCCTTGCTCCTCCCTTAAAACCCACATAAGTTTGGGAAAGGCACTGGTTAACTGAAGCAAGGTGATGTAATGCAGACTTTACCTTCAGCTTTCCTGAATCATTAGAGAGTTCATAAATATTCAAACTCACATGTTTTCTAAGAAAATCTAACAGAAAGTAAGGTTACTAAATGCTTGTCTAAGTTATTTAAATTTGTCTCTTAGAGTGGGAGTCACAGCTATTAGTAAAAAGATAACAGATAATGCAATGGCACTGTTACAAAATGTATATTTCATTTGTAAAATACCTCACAACACCCCTATTAGATTGGAGCTCTTATTATCAGTATGTTCAATGAAGAGATGGGGAATGAATGGTTAAATAACTTGTCTAAGTTTCAAGCCTGTGAAGGTTCCAGATGGGCTAATGTCCAAGCAGACCCAGCCAGAGGCTGCAATCCTAAACCCCATGCTTTGCATGATTGAAGTAAAGCTGTTGTTGTTTTTCCCTGAGACTTACATCTAGTCTTAGAAATATTCTCTGCATGCCACTGATTTGATCTGATCAATGAGAACAGCCAAGGTTCTTCAATCATCTAAAGAATGTATATATAACATTTGCCCTCTGTTTCTTATCCTAAATGGAAATGATCCTCAGGCTTTCATGGCTACCCACAGTTCAAGACCAATAATAGAACTTTGTATAGTTATCTTTGGGGGCTTTTGTATGTTGAAGTCTTATTTAGTGATGCCATTTAAGCTTCAAGATCACATACGTTAAAAGCAAACATACACATTCACCTAAGCTTTATCTGGTAAACATTTTATAGATATGTAATTCTCCCATGTAATACAGTCTTATTTATGAGAAAATTATCGTTATAAACATGGCAAATTCATTAAATATAGTCTGCTAGCTCTAACACATGGAAGCCCTAAAGCTAAGAGAAGACCTGAAAGTAGAATTGAGGCTGCCTGTAGATGTTGTATAAAACCACAAACAAGAGCCTGGCTGGCTTGGCTCAGTGATTGAGCGTCAATCTATGAACCAAGAGGTCATGGTTCAATTCCCAGACAGGGCACATGCTGGGGTTGCAGGCTCCATCTCCAGTAGGGGATGTGCAGGAGGCAATCAATCAACGATTCTCTCTCATAAACAACAGAACACATTTGAAATGGAAGTTAGGAGGTTTTGCTTGGTTAGAATAAACAAACAAAAACCCCTGAAAAGCAAAAAATCAAAGATCTCCCATAAGTTTTTGCTCAGAAATATTGCAAAGGAGTCAAAGGTTATAGTCTTAAGGGTCATAGTAAGATCTTTTCTCTGAGTGATATGGGGAGCTGCTGGATGAATATGAGCAAAAATATGAATTGACTTCACTTGCTTTTTAATAGAATACTTATTGGGGCTAGTTTGGGAGCAGACTAGAAGGTGTAAGACAGAGTTGGGAGGCTGCAGAACAGTTCACATGAGAGTTAAGGTGGCTTGGACTAGGCTCACGGCAGTAGGGGTGGTGAGAGGAAGCTGATATCTGGACATATTTTGTGGTTGGATCTAATAGGATTTGCAGACAACGTGGATATAGGATGGGGGACAAAGAGGAGTCAAGGATGACACCAAGGTTTGGGGCTTGAGGAGACTGGGAGAGGGGAGCTGCCAGGGACCAAGTAAATGTTCCGGGAAAGAGTTGATTTGGGGAGAAAATAGAGGAGCTTGGGTTTTTAGCTATGTTGGATTTGAGGTGCTTTCTATAGAATCATAAGAAATTCTAGAACATTTTCCTCAACTACATCAACTGGCTGTTGCAGACATCTTGACCCTGGTGGCAATGTTGCTTTTAAAGCTAAACCCCAGTTCTCTTATCTGTGTCAAAGATTTTTGAATGAAAAGTGCTAAGCTGTTCAATAGACTATTGTCTAAAGGGTGTTTTTGTGTTTTTTTGCACGTGAAGATGAATTAAATAAAATACAAAAATCTATCTAGTCTCTCTATGAGATAATCTAATTTATTTTTCCATAGGCTTGTCTAACACCAACAGCAGCACAACGAAGTTACCCTTATTTGAATCCTCTGGGCTGGCATTTATTCTACATCCATCACTCGGTTTAAAATCGATGCTCACTTCTCTAGTCACCTGTTCGGAGATGCTATTCATTAAGTTTTAACAGGTGAAATCTAACTTGTTCTCATTACAAATGGATGAGTGTAGGCCTACACTGCTCTTTTTTTTTCCTTCTTTCTTTCTCTCCTAGAGGCATCCTGGCATATTTGAAAAGAAAATAGGCCAAATGAATCTTACGCATCTCATTTTTGGCATGCTTAAAGCCCAGCATGTAAATGTGACCCCTGAGAAAAGCAAAGACAAGCTTACAAACAGATGTTTTGACAGACAAACCATTGATTTTTAACCTTGAAGGGATGATAAAGCAATGTTTATCAGCATGAGAGGGAAGTCATCTATCCCAGGGGTGCAGGATGCTTATAAATGAGTGGCGGTGGCATTGTCAGTGTGACACTTTTTAAAAAATATATTTTCATTGATTTCAGAGAAGAAGGGAGGGGGAGAGAGACTGAAACATCAATGATGAGAATCATTGATCAGCTACCTTCTGCACTCCCCCACTTGGGGGATCTGGGCATGTGCCCTGACTGGGAATTGAATTGTGACCTC
The DNA here is from genome assembly GCF_963259705.1 of Myotis daubentonii. NCBI lineage: Eukaryota > Metazoa > Chordata > Mammalia > Chiroptera > Vespertilionidae > Myotis > Myotis daubentonii. The sequence continues at coordinate 10,236,243 of NC_081859.1, forward strand.
CCGGTTCACACGGACTGGGCGGTGTGACACTTTTGATAATGTAATGCCTTAGATCTCTTTGAGGTTGGGATCTCATACTGAGAGACCCAACTAGAAGCAGCTTATTTACATTTCCCTCACATCACAGTGGATACTCAGAGATCTTTCTACATGGGTTCAAACCGTCTTCTAGGATGACATTAGCCAGGGCACCTTCTCTAGCTTTCAAATCAGTGCCCATTTCAAGCTTTTCCAACAGTACTTAAAATGGACTTTTTTTTTTAAAGAAAGTCAAGATTATGTCTTTGACATAAGTGAGACCTTATTACATGATTAACTTTTCTTGTCAGAATATATTTCTAAAATGTAAGAAGACTTAACATTCTTATTTGCTGAAAGCAAAGACTTCTTTCTTGACAATGCCCTCATCACTGTTCATTGGGTAGTTACACTCTGTTTCCCTCTGGGCATTAGTGTGAGTTTGCTCCTTATGACGTAACTCGGTGGTTCTCACAAAGGGACAGGAAACCTGGTTTAGGAGAGTTTGAGTGCTCATGGATATGGGTTGAGAGGCAGGAAAGAAGAATCAGGTTGAAGATACATAGCATAGAGATGGCAGTTTGAATTGTAGATCAAGGTCATTACTCATCGGTCAAAGGGCATTGTTGACATTTTATTCTAAATGAACGAATTTAACAAATAAACCAAATGTCCCTAATGTTAACAGGTTGTCCAAAGTTCACTAGCTCAGTGCCCACATCTGCTTATAGGGAAGGAAGTGGCATGATTGGATTTTTTCACCAAGATTAATGGAAATGTTAAGCAAGTAAGTTAAAGAGCTACCTAGCTGCTATACTGTGTCTATGGTGTTCCTGGGACATGCATTGTCCTGATGTGATTGTTCATCAGACCTTCTTTCCTTCTCAAAGCTGCTCCAGGTTGATAAGGTACATCTCTCCCCAGTGGTAGGCAGCGTGCACCACCCTTTGGGTGGAAGTCACAATGATAGCAATCTTCCCAGGAAGAGCTTCAACCCCAAAGAGCAGCTGCTTGTTGGTTGCTGGTGTTGGTCTTGTTCCCCTTGGCATCTAGCAAAGTCTGCAGGACTTTTGCACGTTACAGGCAAAAGCTCATGTGGAAGGTCAATATTCAAGTTCAGCAGCCACACAAGATAGTTGGTACATAAGGAACCTGTTTCTGGGTTGCTTTCTCAGCTCTGGTGGGAGTTGAAAGCCTGCTAGGGCTGTTTTGGCAGCCAAGCAACAGAGCTGCTCCCGGGCCAACATATAGGAAAGCTCCATTAAAAAAACCCTCTATTTTTCTCTCTCTGGCACATCCCACACTTCTGGGAGTCTGAAAGATCTTACCAAGCACTTTCTTCAATCTCAATTTAAATAGAACTTTCCACCCCTTCCCAGGAGAGAAACAACAATGGACTAGATGAGAGCGAGAGACACTGGAGGGAAGTAATGCCCCATGCCATGTGGTTCATCTATTCTTGTTTATTAATTTATTACATGGAACAGTACGTTTAATGGGTTTAACTTTGAAGTGGAAAAGAAGCCCATAAAGCCTACTTTCAAAAAATGCAGCAATGACTTCAGGAAGATATAGGACAAGAAATGCATTTCCTATTGAAGTTACGTTTCGGGTCTGGCTTTCACCTTAGCCTTCATGTTGCATTGGCCCAAATTAAGTTACCGCCACAAGAAAGCTCGTATTGTTAAAAATCAGAGGTTTCCTATATTTATTAGTTTTAGTCATAAAATTGCTGTTAGAAAGAGCATATGGATGAGTCTGATATCCATAAAATCATGGAAACATAACCTGGCATTTACTACCTGTGGTACACAGTTGCACTCACGTGCTCGCAGATGCATTTATTTTTGTCACTGGGTAATTATTTTCAGCAACTTGTGCTGCACTTTCAGAAGTAGATGCTTAGTTTCCTCCCTCTTTGTGCACTTCTAATTTTGAAAAGAAATAACTTCAAGAGAGATACTTCATGGAAAAAATGTCTTTAGACATTCCTTATCATTTTGATTTTTCATTTGTTTTACACCTTTTTTGTGTATTCTATTGAATCTACCAAACTGTATAACAGTGGTTAACTACAGATGTGTTGACCTATTAGTATATCTGCTACTGCACCTTAACTTTTAAAATAAATGCTGTAAACTTCAAATTCACATGTATTGAAAACAAATGTTTAAAATATTACTTTTATGACTTGTGTCCATTTTTTGAATCATTTTTTATTTTGTCTCTTCACTGACCTTATAGACACACAATATCGTCTTAACATTAACAGTTTTGAGTCTCTTAAATGCATAGGATGTATGTTTTCATATGTTTGCTGAGCTGTATTTTTTAATAATACATTGAGTATGATATAAATGAATATGACTATAATATTAATATTATATTTTATTATAATATTAGTTTATTATATATAGTTTATTATAATATTAATATTGTAGTTTCAAACTGCTGTTTTATCTGGAAAAATTATAAGAATAAAAAATACAGCTAATACTATAGCACAGACAGGGTTATATTAAACAGAAAATGCGCAGAATGTTAATGTAGCATTACATTAAGTAAATGATAATATTTTTCTAACTGTTGTTTAAAAAAATTTTTGGTGAATTTTATTTTTATAGTAGAGGTACAATTTAATTAACAAATATGAACCTGCTTTATTCCTAAAAAGATTAGTTGGGCTTAAATAAATATTAAAAATCATTTTGCTACTCTATAAGGGAAAATTAGGTAAGTATAAAAGAAAATAAAATTATATTAATACAGTATTATATCACACTTACACCGTTTTTAATAAAAAGAGATTGATTATGTTTCTTTATTTGTAGAATGCGACAATTTCTCTCTAGTTTCTCATTTCCGTTTCTCACATTCCCCTGTGTGACAGACAACTTTCTGTGTTTGTATTTTGTAAAATGCAGTGATGAATCTGAGAAGCTGAACGTTGGCAATGCAGGTACAAATTGTGCCACCTAGTGATTAGTTTGAAAGTGAAATGCCCAGGAAGTCTGCGAATGGCATTGGTAATAGAGGTAAATGAAAAGCGAAGACCTATTTCAACTGTCCCATTTCATTCATTCTATTATGTGCTCCCAGAGTCACCAACAAGAGGGTGGGATAGCTATTTTTCTGAAGCTGATAGGAATATAGATTGTAGTAGGTATTTGGAAGGCTTTCCAGGGTGATTTATGTGTACAGGTGTATGTGTTTCCTTGATATGTGACTTGTATATTAAATGAATTATTTTCTCTTAAGATAATGCTTTTGATAAAGCTCAAATAAAAACAATCAGACTAATTACTTAAAATATGGTAACCTAAAAGTTGCTCTTGTGTACTATCCAAGTTAAAGTTCCAAATAGTCCTATGGAGCTTGAAGAGCATTGAGATATATGATCCAATGAAATACTGGCTAAGACTTCTAAATGATTCACCCTGGTTGAAAGCACCTTCTTTTAGGGCAAATGCAGGGGCTCTATGATTGTAAGGACTCGCAGATGAGTTAACGCTCTTCCCGCTGTCCTTGGAAGCATTGGAATGCTTAGCTCCTCTTGTATAATCCTTGATTCGAAGGGGGGCAAAATTATCACTTTGACTTTTCCTGAGAGGAAGTTGAAATTGATGGCTGATGAAGTGAACTGTATACTTTCACAGGGGTTCCACAAGGATTTATTGAATGCTCACTATGTGACAGACACGGGGGTTGTATCATGAACAAAACTTGGTTTCCACTTAGAGAAGTTTAAGCAGATCATTTAGGATTATATTCAGCAAGCCTTCAGAGAGAGCGCCCTACCTGCCAGGAGAGACCACCGAGGCCAAGCACACACTTCTACCCAGTGTCAGCAGGGGGCGTTGGGGGGCGGCTTCCCTTAAAGGGTGTGCATTGTAGCTATTTTCTCTGCCTACTTTGTGCAGGCCTAATTTCAAAATCGATTGAAATACGTTTCCTTTGTGCCCGCTTCCTGATTAAAGGTTTTATTCTGGGCCGATAAGCTATGGTACAACCTGGGTTTCTTATCCTCCTCAGAGAACCTTTATCTTTCTCGGAATTAAGTAAGAATTGTCATGTAACTGTCACTGTGTGTCTGAAGGGATTTCAGTATTCTTGTTATCTGTGAATGTGTAATTCATAGTCTGGAATATATATATATATATTCATTCATTCTCCAAAAAAGTCTCTCTCTCCCTTTCTCCCTCCCTCACTCCCCCCCTCTTTTCTTTTCTCTCGGCCTCTCTCTCCTTTGCAGAGGTGACCTTGAGGCCTCTAATTATTATTGATGCAACTTGAAGGTTGTTGTTACTTCAGATTATATAACTTTCTAATCTTCCAAAGGATAGTTGCACTTTATTGTCCCAGATGAAGCCAGAGACTTCTAGTGCTGCTACCACCGTTTCACTATAAAGCCAATCCCCAAAATGATGTTTACCACAGTGATCTGTTGTTCCAGGCCACTTAGAAATAGGAACCAGCTAAATCCTTTTTATTTTTAATCAACTGAAATTCTACTTTGAGGAAGGGAGAAGATTTTTTCAGCGCACACAAAGCATGTGCAGCAAAACAAAAATGCTTTTAGACGAGGCTCTGAGGGTTATTTCTCATTATTTCTGACGTCCCTCTCTCCCCTGGCACAAGTCACAGGCGTATCTACAGTTGATCAGTTGACAGATCAGCAGTTCTATTAAGATGAAAACTAACCTTGGAAATGTTTAGAGGGAAAAAAGTGTCCTTTGATTTATTAGGCCATTTTATGCTGTGCCATTATTTCCCTTTCAGCTATTCAAGCTATGTTAAGTGGAAACCAAGCCAGCATTTTTAATAAAGTGCTTCATTCAAACCAAATATGAACCAGCAGCATTTCAGAAGAGCTTTCTGATGAAAGTAAATGAAATAAGGATCATCCAGCTCTACTCAATAATGGAGAGTAAGGCGTAATGAACAGTAGACAGCGATATTCTTGTAATGACAAACTACGCTGTCATTTCATTTTAGTGCAAGCTGAGGTCCAGGTGTTTTTCTCAGAAATTATAGGGACATTTGCTTTGTTTAGGAGTTGGCAGTGCATTGTAGTTACCTTCTATCTTTATAAACGTTTGGATGAGTGCTATGTGGTTCATTTGTATATTTAGGTAAAGTTATTTTCAAAATGATTATTCATTTTGCCTAAAGTTAGAACTGATAGCTATTTCATATAATTGAAGCTTCGAAGTTCCGTTAAAATTTAAATATTCAGATTTCCTTGACTTTCAAAATACCTTCATATTTCCGTTGTATTTTTGATGTCTCATAATCCACTTTTTTCACCATATTCTTCCATAGCTTCTAAATAAGATATGAGAGTTTTAGGAAGAGTTTCTCAGGCAAGAGGAAATAGAAGTTAGAAGGGAAAACTGATAACATTATATACTCTGCATAGAATTATCTTACAATTGCAAAGTTCTCCATTAAAGTTTAGTTTTGGATATTCCATTAACTAATTCAAACATAATATCTAATTACGGTGTAGTCTTGATTCAGACAGACTTAACTTATTAAAACAATACTACTCAAAAATTACTATATGAATACAGTGCTAATTCAAAGAATATATTAGTGGTTTATTTTTTATGAAGCATAGTACTCAAACTTAACCTTTAAGTTACTGTTTTTATATGAACTTTATGTAGGCTATATAAAATGATAAATTGTAGAGTGAAATAAAGTACATTTTTTTCACAGGGTCAAACATGTGGGAGAGGTGTTTCACTATGAATTCAATTTCTTTTGAAAATGGTGGTTGATGCAGGTTATCTATCTGTTCTTGAGTGTGATTTGGTAGTTTTATTTTTTAGAAATGTGCCTCTTTACACATGCCTGTTTTTCCTTAGATTCAGGGTTACTTTGTTGACCTCTGCTGCATTAAAAAAAGTTGTGAATTTTCAGATTTTTCCGGTGTTTTCTTATAAGTCTAAGATCAGTACTCTTTCCAACTTTCTTCCGCCCATGTTGAAGTCTGTAGTACATCGTTTCCTTCTGAATGTTTACCCTTGAAACAGTTTAAAAATCTGTCCTTAAGGTTAAGATTTAATAAGCATTTGTTCATTCAACAAATGTTTACTGAGCACGAGTATGTGGAAGGTACTGTTAGGGAGGCAGAAGTGAGTAAAACAATATCATTAGGATTTGGGCGCTCATATTTTCAATGGGGTGGGGTACGGGTCCTTTATGATCTGTATGGCAGGCCATTGTGATGACTTTGGCTTTAATTCAGAGGGCTATGTGTTGGAATAGTGGGGTGTCCAGTATAGAAGTAATATGATCTGACTTTCATTTTTAAAGGCATCATGTTAGGCACTGTGTTGGGAATAGACTGGGGTACTGAGTATGAATGGCATAATCAAATTGTCATGCCGTTTAGTAAGGGTGACCTTTAAGGAAGATTTCTCCTTTGAGCCCCATTCAGAGTTCTTGATCCCTTCTGGTAAAATTGTATTTGATTGTCAAAAATGAAGCATGACTTTATTCTATAATTAATGGTACTTAAAATGCTAAACTGCAAATCATAATGGCTTAAACTATCCACCAGTAAATTTTGAAAAATATTCTCATATCATTCATATAGTCAACTTCTTTGTGATGTTCCTGCTTTGTCATAAATCACATACATTTGGAGAATCCTGAGAGCAATACTTTCCATCTTTTTAAAATTTCTTCAACTTATACTTCCTATTTTTCTCACTTAACTAGACTGTAAAGTACTTGAGACTAATATTATGTGGTTTGAAGTAAAAGGAATAATAGACTTGACTTTTTAAAATAAATATTCTATTATCATTTCCTCACCCCACCCCTCAAAGTATATAAAAAGTACCATATACTCATCTGTGTAATTTATCTGCATGGTGATAAAGTTTGGTGGAAGCTGTTCTAATTGTGTTTGTGCAGAGGCTGATTGAAAGTTATAGCTACTCATATATGTAAATATATAGGAATATCTCTAAAGACCTTTTACTTGTCCTTGTACAGGTTTTGATGTTTTAAAAATAGTTTACAAGTGTTTTTTTTCAATATTTGAGGGTTATTTTGGTTTCAATATTAAACATTCTGGTGCATGAATTTGTATGTCTAATGATAACTTAAAGGCACAAAAGCAAAAGGACATGGGCAGTGACAGAAAAACCAAGCAAAAAAATTGCAGAAAATAAGCCATATATTTATAATTAAAATATTTAGTAGCCCTACTAAGACAGAATATACTTACCTTTTTGTAACATAAATAGGACGTATAGTGTGCATTTACATTCTGTTCTCTTTGTTTAGATGCCAGAGGTGTTTGTACTGAGAGCAGACACCCAAATTCCAATCGTTAATATGTGCCAGTGCTACTTCTTTATCCGACGCTATGCATCACATTCTAATTAATCACCGCGGAAGAAACCAACTATTCCTTTTCAGATATGGGCCAATAACTCTTGGGGAAATTAAATCATCTCTCAGAAACATTTCATTCCTTGGCGCTAATAATTCAGTGCAAATGAATTTTCAGAATAACAGTCAGATCCTATTATATAATTTTCTTTATGATCCTTCATCTTGTGTATGACAATTTGATTCTGCATTTGAAATCTGCTTTTCTTTCAAAGTCATTTGCAGTATTGTGATTAAGTAGCAAAAGGCCATTCACAATGTATAATGTGAGCTTCAGTTGAAGGTAGAAACTGTTAAAGAACAATTTTTTTGTTTGTAAAGGCAAGAAGAGTGGATGGGTCACCATGAACAAGAAATGAAATGAAGGATATTCTCATCCTTTTAGTAACATTTAATTTCATTTTAGCCTTTGTCTTTCCACTCTTATACTTTATAACATATTAATGGCCCAATTTTTAAGGATAATTTGCAATTCACTCCAAGGCTCATCATAATACATAAACAGACAAATTCAAAGGAAAAATGTCTTTCAAGGTCTATTTACATGTATTATTTTTTTAGAATCATATTCTCTGTGATGGAGAAAATACAAAGTGAGTGAACATTGAGCATCATAGTGCTACAAAGTAAAGAAGTTCTTACATATACAAACACACATACTCACACTGAATGAAAGTGGTAGTGTGTGTGCACAAATATACACACACACTCACACTTAAAACAATTATTTTTTGAAAGATCTCCCAGTGGCCAAAGCTATAACAATTTGAGCAATAAAAGAAATAAAATTGTATTGGATTATAGCTCAAAGTCTGAAATAAATACCCACAAGTGTGTACTGATAGAAACAGATGATTGAAGAAATGGCTAAAGGGGGCAGAATAGACAAATCTCTCACGCATAGAAATTCCAAATAATTTACACAGAGAGTCCACGCTCAAGGAGGGGCAGCATACTCTGCAGGGTTCAAGTGTTGACTCCACTTGGTGGCTTTCTTCCTGAGAGAGCATTTGTTAAGGGGGGTGGGGGGGAGAGAAGAACTTTGGAGTAGAGGACCTGACAAACACTACTTCAGCCAGGTGATCACAGTTAATATCAACAGCAATAAGTCACGGAGACAGTATGCATCTTAGATACAGTGTGATGATGCGTGTACTAGACATCCTCCAAACCTGACTGAATCCTAAGAAACATACCAGACAAATCCCAAAGGAGAGACATTACGCACAAGACCAGTCCCCCTCCAAACTATCAGTGGTGGTCCCGAGCAAGAGAAGTCTGAGAAATGGTCACACCCCAGCACAGACTAAGGAGACAGGGCAGCCCAATGTGATGTGGAGTCCCGGGTGGGATCCTGGAGTAGAGAAGGACCTTAGGGAAAAGTTAAAGGAACCAGAACACAATGTGAACTTCAGCTATTAATGTATCGATAATGGTTCATTGATATGACAAGTGTACTATGGGAAACTGGGTGGAAGGTATGTGGAAACTACTATCTTAGCAATGTTTCTGTAAATTTCAAACTTCTATATTTAAATGTTTTCAGTGTACTTTGGTTTTTATAGTCACATAGCCACAAACATGTCCGTTTTTATTAGCTGAAACTACCCCAACACAGGTAGCATAAGAATATACTTAATGTGCGAAGACATAACGTAGTGTTTTTAAGTCTTTACAACACAACACTTTGCTCATAGGGCCCATTCAATTTCTTTTTTCTCTGTCTAGCACTTCTTAGGGACTATTTGAAATTTTTTTTAAACATTCTCATTTTATTCCAATAATCTTACATCCTAATAGTTTCCATAGTAGATTCTCTTAAACGTTTAACAAAAGACGGCGTAGTATTTAGAATTTTGGTCTGCTGAGAAAAGAAAGCCTGCGTTTTTCCCATTATTTGTTACATAATCAGTTTCCACCTCGTGTGTACATAGCAAACAGTGGGGCAAACACTTAGGCCCCTTTTCTGAAAGCTCTAGGCCAGTGGTTCTCAACCTTCTGGCCCTTTAAATACAGTTCCTCATGTTGTGACCCAACCATAAAATTATTTTCGTTGCTACTTCATAACTGTAATGTTGCTACTGTTATGAATCATAATGTAAATATCTGATCTGCAGGATGGTCTTAGGCGACCCCTCTGAAAGGGTCGTTCGACCACCAAAGGGGCCGCGACCCACAGGTTGAGAACCACTGCTCTAGGCCCAGATGTAATTTAACCCATATGGTTTTCACAAATGGTTCATCAATTATTGATTAGGCTTAATGAGTATCCTCATAAGCAGACCTCGAGTGGCTTCTCCAGCCTGGCTGTGCTTCCCAGGTCCTCATACATTTTTGAAAGGGTGGCTGCTGGAAATAGACCGCGGAGTGGGGCAGGGAGCCATGACGCAGCCCTACGGGGTGTTCACGGGCTGGTGCCCGTCCTTACGGGAGAGCATCAGACTGTACTTTGCGTGACAGTTGTTGTCAGTGTAAATTAATTTGTAAAGTTGCCCCTTGTGCACTTGGTATCCGTATTGCTTCGTGCTCACAGGAGACATGAAAATACAGACTCTCCTTATTTTAAAGGTTTGATGGTGAAGGATCACATTCAAGCTGCATTGTGTTTAGAAGTAGAGGTCAGTGGGGGAGTGGGGAATGGGGACACATGCAATACTTTCAAGAATAAAGATTTTTTAAAAAAGAAAAAATATGTCAAGATACTTAAAAAAAGAAAAAAGAAGAAGTAGAAATGGAGACCTAGATTTCAGATGGAAACTTCTGTAGATTGGCTTCACTGTAGGATTTACTCCTCGCCAAGTCCTGAAAATAATCTCCTGAACCTGACTCCTTTATTCTCCCGCTCCAAATGACATTGAACTTAGTAACCTATCCCTTTTAGCATAGTAATGCACTCTGATTATTATTTCATCAGAAAGACAGTTAAAGTATACTTGGACTAGTCAAGAGCAACTAAAATTATGTTTAGAGCATAATAAGTCCAGAGTGCCCCTTATCCGAGGTCTCACTTTCCGTGGTCGCAATTACCTGAGGTCAACCACAGTCTGAAAATATTAAGTGGTAAGTTCCAGAACAGACAATTCTTAAGTTTTAAGTTGTGTGCCATTCTGAATAGCAGGATGAAAACTCTTGCTCTCCGGCTCTGTCCCATCTGAAATGTGAGTCACCCTTTTGTCCAGCACATGCACACTGTACGCTCCGTACAAGGAGGTATTTTGAGGCTGAAAAAGAGGCCACATCCGCACAACTTTCATTACAGCAAATTGTTCTTTATCTTGTAATGTAATATTTACTATTTCTGGGTCCTCATACATCAAAGTTACTATTCCTTCTCAGTAACTTTAATTCAGCTAACATCTTTTATGCTTTCGTTTTCAACTTTAGTAAGATGGTAAACTATGTGATTATTTATTTCACCCTGGTTCCTGAAATTTAGACTGTCATTCTTGACGTTAACATCATAGTAAAGCTGTGATAAAAAAGTGAAAACATCAGAAAGAAATTAAACAATACAAATACTTAAAAGAAATGGACTGTGGATTACCTAAGAGCATGAGAAAAAGTAGTTCAATTCCTAAAGTATTTCCTAATAAAGGGATAAATAAGGATTTATACAAACCACTGAAACAAAGTGTTTATACAGATATTGTCCCCTTGTCAATGCAGCTTAAATTAGAACATCTTTACCAACTTATACTAAGGTTATTCCTTTTACTACCTTCCTGTGTTGAATAAACTAAAAGATAAACCAGTATTCTAACCTTCTTCAAAAAATTACAGCCACTAGAAAAATACTATTCTTTCTCAAAATTGTGTTCAATATAGTTATTTAATATGAGTAGATAGGACTCCAGAAGAAAGACATTTAATAATTAAATCACGACATAATTAAAATTTTAGCTGTTAAGCATGGGTTAACATGCTTTTTAACTTTGAATGCTATTTATGAAGCTATGATACTCTAGGTCGATTGATTTCTGGAAATTATCAATTTTAGTTTAAATATATTTACTTTCAAAAACAATTTCCTTCACCCCCCCCAAAAAAAAACTTTACCAGAAAACCATAAATAATCATAGAAATAAATAGCAGGATCCTAATTTACATTTAACCTTTGTTTTAAATGATTAATGGATGCTATTTATGTAAACTCTTTCTACAATGCAGCATGAAATGAAATTTAAATTGCAGATTTTACAGTGGTGTATTTTAACTAGTGACCCTATCCCCACAGAGTAAAAGAAAAGAAAACCAATTACATTTGTAATAAAGATGCTAATGCATTTCTTGTTTTAAAGTTATTTAAGTTGTGGTTGTGTGAGAAACTTTTATTCCTAATAAACTAGGAAGAGATGCTCTGCTTTGTGAAACTTGATAAGAGAAAAATGATTGGGTTTTTATTCCACTCACCATGGCAACACACTTTCCTCTCTGGACCAGCTACTACTGGGGTGAGCACGTGGATTGGTGTGAATCAGGTGTGGGATGCTCTGTGTGTCCAGACAAAGAGAGAGGAATGGGATTTCTGTTTGGGATGTCAGAGGCTGGACAGGTAGCCAGCCTGCTGTGTAGAGGGGATTAGAACACAGGGCATTCTGGGAATAACTCAGTTCACAAGACCTATAGATCTTTAATTAGGAACATAGACATCAGCCCCTTGGCATGAACCTGTTGCCTCTGGTCTCAGCCATTCTATAAGGTGTTAAATGGGTGGGCTCTTAAGCAGATAAAAGCAAAAGTCTACTCCTTTTCACTGAAACATTTTTACCTTAAAGATGTTGTGTTATATTGTATCAACTGTCTATGGGAGATGATTGCTCTTTCTTCCATATCCAGTTCATATGATGAATTACAATGGTTCCTTTTTGAATGATAACTAAGATTAAATTCCTGGAATAAACCCAACTTGATTTTGATACACTTTTTAAATTAATATCATTGGATTCATTTTATTAATACTTTGTTTAGGATTTTAGCATTTATGCGAATGGAAGACATTGGCTTGAACTTTTTCTTAATTGGAATGTCCTCTCAGGCTTTGGTGCCAGTTCCATAAAAGGAGGATGTGTCTGATTAAAATGTGGATTTTGAAGCCCTTAAATCAATTATATATATTTTTAGGTGATTGCTAGAGGGTCCTAGATGTATAGCAATACTATCCTATGAATTAGACTTCTGTTTTATTGTTGCTGTGTTCAAAACAAAAGTGCATACTCTCACATTTTATGAAAATGTATGTTACAGTGTTGAAGCCACATACTCATATGAGAAAATGCCCTAAGATTCCATAATGGGTTGATTTTTGGTGGGAAATAAAATACTAGATTGTGCAAACAAGAACTTTAAAGAAAATACAGCATACTTCTGCCAGTTGTTTTTCATTACAACCCTGACAGATTTAAAAACATTAACTCTATTGCTTCAGTGTTGCATTTGCGGATAAAATTACGTACACATTGACTTAACTGAGGGATGATGGGGGAAATCCACTTCAAATGCTGGTGCAATTTTATGACTCAAAGATTTTAAAAAAGCTCTAAAAGTATTGTTCACAGAACATGACTTGATTTTACAATCTTTGCTCACAGAACTCTTCCAGTGTAAGCAACAATAGTTTTGTATGTGAACAGGGTATGTGGTGAGTCAAGTTTTCAAAGCAACCATAATACCTTCTCTTGGGTAGAGGTTATTGAAGGCATAGCTGTGGTTTTCTCCATTTCTTTACCAGAAATATACAGGAGGAGCATCCAGTGTATGTACATTCATTTGGATCTTTGCAATTTCCTTTTAGATCTTAGACCAGTTTTGCTCTGTTTGGAATATTGGTGTATCATGTATACATGACATATTTAGAATAGCGAAAGTCATGCTCTGAGAAGGCACAAATTTATGCACAGATAATTTATATGTATAAGAGAAATAAAGTATACTGAATCAGTGGGTGAAACAATTTTTTGCTATTTTCCCTTTAACAAATCTAGATTGCTGCAATACTAAAAAATTATGTTAATAACCTATTGGAAATCTGACGTTTTCATATTATTAACATGCCATTCTCTAAATTCACATAGAGAAGTATAGGGACCTGCATGACACAACATTCTATATAGTCCTTCAAAGAGCTGCACTTGGATTTTTTACATTGTAAATTTTATTTATTTTTTAATTTTTTAAAAATATATTTTTGATTTTTTACAGAGAGGAAAGGAGAAGGATAGAGAGTTAGAAACATCACTGAGAGAGAAACATCGATCGACTGCCTCCCACACGCCCCCCACTGGGGATGTGCCCACAACCAAGGTACATGCCCTTGACTGGAATCGAACCCGGGACCCTTCAGTCCGCAGTCCAATGCTCTATCCACTGAGCAACACTGGTTTGGGTTGTAATTTTTATTTTTGTTTCCATTTTCTTAATTGTTTCTTTCTCTATTTAGATAGTGTGTGGGAGTCCTTGTATAAGATACGACACTTTAATTATACTTGTTGTATTTGTGGAATACATTTCCACCTTGGGATAGAAGGATTTAGCCAGATTCTTTTTTTCCTCCCTATTTGTTTTGTTTTGCTTTGTTTCCCTTGCACAACATTTTTATAGAATTGAGAATTAGGATACAATTGAATTAATGTTGAATAAATTGACACTTGCTGGATTGAAGTACAGCTGGATTCATCATCAGTTTGGAGATATATATATATATATATATATATATATAGAGAGAGAGAGAGAGAGAGAGAGAGAAGGGTCCTGCAAGAAGTCAAGACAGAGTGGATGGGTTTGGCTAGTCACCCTGTCTGTCTCCGTCAGAATGTCTGATCGTGGGAGGAAGAGCTTGGTAGGGCCCTGAAACCTTACGGCATTTTAACTGCCCGAATAAAACCTAAGCCTGCTCAATGCTGTTTTGTATCACAGAAGAGGATTTCTCTATACGTGCACTTTTAAGAGGACATGTATTAAAGCAACCGTAGAAGACTTCTTCTTAAGCACCAGGGGGTCGACTCCACTGTGGGACAGAGACAGGCCATGAGCTCGCACCATAATTTGGATAATAACTGCAACAGCAACTAACATTTCTTTATAAGGCTGAGACCTTTTCTTTGCATTGTACACAGATTAATTAGATTAGCTGCCAATAAGCCTACAATATGGATACCGTTCATATCCTCACTTCATAGATGAGCAAAATGGGACATGTCATAATTGAATGAGTTGCCTGCACAGTTCAAACCCGTGTTATCCAAGGCTCAACTGTGAATTGGAAAGAAATGCAATCCCAATTTTGACATTATCATGAAATGTTATGGATATTTTGCACTAAATCATATCTGGATTCAAATATATATGTGGTTAAAGCTGTAAGAAACTAGAATTTTCACAGGAAATCTTGAAGAAGAGGTATCATAGTTTTTCTAGCATTAGTTTCTCCCTCTTCTGTTTCTTAGCAACTGATTTTCCCCCCATAAATCTATAACATTACGTGGGGATTTTCTCAGGCAGAATGATTTAGAAGAAATTCCTAGAATTTTAGAAAATTTACGGGTCTTGGGTCATGTTGTCCAACAGCATCCCTGTTGCCTCTAGTGATGGATGTTGTGTTTGGGGTTTAGGAAAGTTTACTTACCTGAGAAATACTACTTCTGTCTCCCCCCCCCACCCTCCCGGCCAACCACTTTCTATGTCTTATTCATAGAAAAGTACAACTCGGGTCCAGTTTAAATATAGTAATACATTCAGTCACTTTTCTTTTTATTCTAAAATGATACAGGAATAAAATTGCATACATAATTACCTTCCTTGTATGTTATCATGAGTAAAACACTGGGCTTTAATGTTTAGATTTTTGAAGCTGACTTACATATTATCCCCTTTTCTCTAGTTCTCACATATAAGTGATAAACCATGATTGGGCACCGTGTGGCTAGGATATTGTTTTTATTTTCTCAAGGTTATTTATAATCATGTTTTTGTTCTAGAAACCAGCTTTCTTTTTAATCATCGGCAAGTAGTTTTTGCACTTTTCTTATGCAGTTTGATAGTGTTTGATATATTGCTGTAATTATTTTAATAATAAACCAAATTATCGTATGGCGATTGTCTCAGAAAAATCCCTGTGAGATGAAATTGAGCTAAAGCCTGTATTATAATTAAGGACTTCAGGGGGAAAGGCTTAGATATGCAATTAACAAGCTTAAACATATAAACAAAACCGCTTAGGTTTAAAAAGGGAGATTTAGGAGATTTCATTTTATTTTCCTCCTGATCCTGCTACAAGGGACCTTGAGACGTATCTTTTCCGTGGCCAATTTTAGCTTTATGTTCTTATGGCAAAGGTCAGCACACCTTTGAGTTACAAGTTGCTTGAAATTTTGAAGTGTTGTTAAGATAACATTCCTAATATTTGTATATAGAACAGAGAGTAAGCATAAACCCAAGGAATTGCTTAGATAATACTGTCCCATTACAAAAGGAACATCATAATTTAATAAATTTAGCAATTCTTAATTACCGATCTAACCCTAAACACTAATTTTCTTTAAGCCAATGCTAGTTAATTTATACCTGGAAGGTAAGAATATTTAGATCCTTACATACATTGCTTTCCTTCAACCTCTATGAATTTCCTACCTTCCCTATTATGTCAGCATCTGAACTTGGGTCTCTGAACATCTACCCCGCTGCAACTTTCCTGATGTCAATACCCACATTAACAATCTATCCTCCTCCTTTTAGTGTGTTATTTTATCCTTCTTCCCAGTCGAAGCCCCAGATGCAATGAGGCTTTATTTTGTGGGCAAATTGCCTTTGATAGACATGTTGCCTGCACCGCTCACTGAGTGGAGAATGATTCTAGGGTTTGTCTGGACTCAGTAGAAAAGACAACCAAATGTCTTCGTGGTGTTTGGGGCAGGATCCAGTGTCCAGCCAGGGCCCTGTGTGTGTCCTGGGCCTGTTTCCTCAGTACCACACCTCTTCCCACCTGACTTCTCAGATCAGCTGGGATCCCCAATGAAGTCCTCACAGCCACGCAAGCGTCTTCATTTTCCTGTATGTGTGAGTGTCAGTACCAGCATCTACCAAGTTATCCAAGCTGTCAGACCCGCATTTTCATTTCACATTTCCTTTCCTTTTCTTCCTGTCATTAAGTCTGTAAATTCTAGAACAGCAGTGGGCAAACTACGGCCCGAGGGCCGGATCCGGCCCGTTTGAAATGAATAAAACTAAAAAAAAAAAAGAGACCGTACCCTTTTATGTAATGATGTTTACTTTGAATTTATATTAGTTCATACACTCCATCCATGCTTTTGTTCCGGCCCTCCGGTCCAGTTTAAGAACCCATTGTGGCCCTCGAGTCAAAAAGTTTGCCCACCCCTGTTCTAGAAGGAAAGGAAGAATGAACTATCCTAGGTCAGACACACATTACAGTAGGTGCTTTCACATCTTTGATTATGTTTTGTGTAGATGGTCCTTTCATTTTTCTGTACATTTAGTAACTGTGCTTGTATACTTTTCAATTTTTTAGTTAATATTTCATTTTAACTACAACATTTCTCTTCATTTTCAAGGTTTCATATCTAAGGTACCCTGACATTTTCACATCTACATTAATTATATATTTGATTTGTTCTTCTCTATTTTTCATTTTGAATTTCAAAGAATTCCATTTGTCTAGCTTGATGTTTTACAATGTTTAGTGCATTTGTCTAACTTGATGCACTAAAATGTTTCAAAAAATATTGTATTGATTAACATATATATGGATTTTTTGTTATATAATTTATTTTTTAAAATACACTAAAAACATTTTCACTTAAAATGTTTAAGTGTTCATCCATATGTGTAATAATTTACATTTAACCTTATGTGCAAAATTCTCAACATTTTTATATTATTTCATAAATATATCATTTTAAAATAAATTTTCAAGTGATTATGGGCAGAATATCACTTAAAGGTATTATATTACTTATGCTTACATTTTTATTCAAACTAAACAAAACTTCAAACTATTTTATGTCAGTCTAAGAAAACTACATAATAAAATTAGCACTATAATCTAATCAATATTAATTTAAATTTTCTTCAAACAGTTTTGGATGCAACCGATTAATCTAAAATAAATCTTAGGTACATTTTTTTCATCATTTGAATATTGAATTGTACTTAGTATAAGAAATAGAGATTTTTGTCAACAATCTAAAAATACATTCCTGAGAAAATTGCTTAGAGATGCATTCCAAATATAGATTTACTTGAGACAGAAAGTAAATGGCAAATAGGTGGTTTTGATTTTAAAAATGAGACCTCTAAAGAGTTTTATTAGAATGACATGTTGTTTGCAATTTTCTCTAGGCATCTGGTATTTATTTTTAGCCTCTTAGGATAAAATCAGGATAAATGAAGCAAGAAGGCCACTGTTATTGATGGTCCATTGAGTATGCATGTTTACAGAGAACTTCCCTTTACAAAGCCTCCTAGTAAATCAATATCGAAGCTTATTTTATCACCCCTAAGTAAACTTTATCTTAGCAAACTGATAATCATTCATTGCTGAGTCCTTTTAACTGGTCAAGTTGACACAAAATATATCCTGCTCTTTTGTTCAACTAATATTAATAGAGGCACAGCATTCTTCTTTGCATTAAAAAAACAACCCTATAAATATCTGCATGTGTTAGCTTGGTTCAAATGAGCCATTCTTTAATGTGTCTTCACAAACATATCTAAGTTTAGATGATTCTCAGCTGTTCACCAGAAAAATATCCTGAATGACTGCTTTCAGAAACTTTATTGAAATTACTGTTTTTTATTGTCCTTTCAGGGCTTATTTGCCTGGAAAGAATAATAATCTTGAGTTAAATATTCTCCAAGTTCAGTTACCAAAGATGTATAACTTATCCAAAATTATAGTAAACCCTTTCCTATATAAATACTCAAAACAGTCTGTATAGTAGTGTTATTACAAACACCAAGATTAGAGAGAAGGAACCAGTGAGTGATAAGCAGTGTTAGAAAGCTATATCAATAGGACTGATAATTGCTTTCTATAATATTTTGGTCAAACCCTATAATTGGGCTTCAATTTCTTTTCCTGTTTAAACATATGGGGGCTTTCTGACATTGACCAGTTCTCCTACTTGAAGAATCTCACCATCTCGTCACTCTCTGCCCTGGTTATTTGTTCATTTGCTTCTTTATTTCACATTCATTGGGCCTGTATTAGGTCAGGCACTGTTGTAAGACTGGATCTGGGTGACTAGAGTCGGGATTTGCTGCCTCTGACCCAGGTCCCAGAGACCCTTGATTGACAGGGAGGCCAAGCCCTGTTAAGAAAGGTCCCTGAAAATTGCCACGAATAAATCTCCCTGCAAGACATTAGTGGAGGGACTCGGAACCATTTGCCAGGGTTACTGTGCACGAGGGAAATGGAAATGTCCCGTTGCTTTGGGAGCTATTAAATACCAGCTCTGGACTGACACAAGCACCTCCCCGGGGCACGGGTCCGAGTGGGGCTCATGCAGGCCAGGACATAAAGGGCCCACATCAATCTCAAGGTGAGTCCAGTAGGGTTGGAGGTCCATTCTGCAGCTGTTTTCCAAGTCCAGACTTTAGAGAGGGAGAGTATTTTTAAATTTATCCTTATAATTCTCATCTTTTTAAATTTTTCAAAAATATATTTCTTTGCCCTAACTGGTTTGGCTGAGTGGATAGAGCATCGGCCTGCGGACTGAAGGGTCCCAGGTTCGATTCTGGTCAAGGGCATGTACCTTGGTTGCCGGCATATCCCCAGTAGGAGGTGCGCAGGAGGCAGCTCATCGATGTTTCGTTCTCATTGATGTTTCTAACTATCCCTTTCCCTTCCTCTCTGTAAAAAATCAATAAAATATATTTTAAAAATATATTTCTTTATTGATTTCAGAGATGAAGGGAGAGGGAGATAGAAACATCAATGATTATGTTTCTTCTAGCACTATTATTTTTAAAAAGGCCAACTTAAAAAAGGGTCTGGAACTCCCCCCTCCCTCATGCTCTGACCAAAGTTATACCCCAAAGAAACACTTTATCCCTGGATTGCAGGTTAGATCCCTGGTCGGGGTGCAGGGGGAGGCAACCAATTGGTATCTCTCAATCTGTCTCTCTCCTCTCTCTCTCTCTCTCTAAAGTTAATAAAAATAAAATGAAATATTTTTAAAAAGAAAGGGCATTTCTCTTGCTGTGAGATGTCTGCAGACCACATAAAATGGCATTTGGGTTACCCATTAAAAAGAGCTTTAAAAGCCAAAAAAAATGTTTCCAGTAAATCTCTCTTAAGCTTCTCTCCAGGCAGCGTTCTGAGCTGGATCTTTTGGCCCAGAGTAAGGATGAAACTCTTTAGTTATTTCTAACCTTTCTGACTGCTTGTCAATCAGGATATAACATTCCTAAGAATAAAACACAAAGTCCACATTTTTGGATTTGTGAAAAGGTTGGTTAATCGTATTTCAAAGAACATAAGACAAATTAGATACTGGGGCAAGGGAGAATCCATTCACTGGCAGGACTATAGCTTTTTAAAAGCATAAGTAGGAAAAGTATATTGAAATTTCAAGTGTCTTTATTCTGACATTCAGATGTGTCTAATGAGATAGCTTACATGAGCTGTATATTCAGTAGTTTAAAATACAGTGTCATACCTGAGGCAAAGGGGAAAAAATGTGCACCCCTGTTTTCACTTATTCAAATAGACAACATATTTTGAACCAAGTGGTGAAAATAAATAAAGTGGATAACAAAAACATCATATATAAACTCTATGATTGCTCGATCTGTTGGCAGGTCATTGTCAACCCTCCTAAATCCATCTGGTGGGGGACGGGGGGTTAGGGATGGGGAGGGGATGGGCAAGGAATGGCCAGAACCCATGGCGAGCCAGGCTCCAGAAACAAACAGACTATCTTTAAAATTGTGACATTTTTCTTTCTCATGGAAGTCTTTGCATTCATTCTGCTTTGTTTGAAGTGTTGTGTTAAGTACCGTTTATCTTGATTACTCAATGTTCTGGCAACTCCAGTCATTGGATTCCTGAGGTGAGTGGTGCATTCACTTTACCCCCAAAACCAGCCCTGATGAAGGCTAAATCTCAAGCCAAACTTGCATCCCTCGAGGCGCCTTAAAGAAGCTGGGGGAGGAGATAGCAGGCCACCCGAGACCCGATTTAGGGCCGGCACTCATCACTAATGTTGGTGCCACAGGGCCATCCTCCCACTGGGGATTTAAACAGGAGAGTCTCAAACGCATCAGCAGAGGGAGAGGTCAAGGACTGCCATCAGTGTGTTAATCCATCCCCAAAGTCCGGCATTTCTCCAGTTCATTCCCTGCCGCCCACGGCAACCTGGCAACTGGGTCCTCCTCCCGAGAACCCCACGCTTAACTACTTTCCAAAGTGAACTGACTGATGAGAATTCTTAATCTCACCCTCTGTGGATCCCCGTGATAAAGGATTCAATTTAATCTTGCCTCCCGGACAGTGGCTGTTTGTTTAACTCTCTTTTCTCAAGCGGTAGAAATTAAAGCTTTAATCTCGATGCTGACCCACACCATCAGGAATGTGTCCCCAAATTCTGTCACTTACTCCCATCGCTCCCTGAGCACACAGCAACTTGTCCCCTGAGTTATCTCGCCGTTCCCCTCTTACTGTGTGCTCAAACACACCTGCGGAGGGACAACAGGGACGCTGGTGCCTTTTCCTCTAATAATGGCTAATTGAGCTCCATATTATTTTATCACCAGGCCCTGTGATTTCCAAATCACCTCAACAGGTTACACGGTAAAAACTGAGCTAGCAAATGATTCTTTTGAAAATTAGCATGTTCAATCAAAATCCAGCCGGCTTTCCCTGTTCAAAGCATCTGTTGTCATTTTGAATTCATGGACCACTTCAGCACTGTCTGTGACATCAATTGGCTTCTGAGCTCTCAGTCTCTAGCACGTAGCAGTGTGTTCTGCTGAAAGTTGGTAAAAGGCAGTATCAGCATTTGATGGCTTGTCAATGTGTTAGGATTAAGCGACCTTTGAGAATTGTTTCTGTGCTATGCTTTGGGGTTTTCAGCCTAGGAAAATAATGGGGAAATACAGTTAGGCCGATGTAGGCACTAGTTTGTTTTTTTGTGTTTTTTTTTTCTTTCTGTCCCCCAAAGAACAGTTGTTATCCTTGAGTTAAGAGTTAAGGAGACAGGGAGCCAATATCTTGGTAGTATTTGTATGCCGTCCTCAACAGGCCAAAGTTCTGCTGTTAAAAGTTATGAACAGAAATTCTTCATCTACAAAGAGTCAGAATTGGGGATATATTTGAGGTTTATTCATTAAGCATTGGAATTCTTGAATCAATCAAAAGAGCTTTTATTTTATTTGTTTACTTTTAAAAAATATTTTTATTGATTTCAGAGAGGAAGGGAGGAGAGAGAGATAGAAACATCAATGATGAGAGAGAATCATTGACTGGCTGCCTTCTGCACGCCCCCCCCACTGGGGATCGAGCTGCAACTGGGCATGTACCCTTGACCGGAATTGAACCCAGGACCCTTCAGTCCGAAGGCTGACATTCTATCCACTGAGCCAAACCAGGTAGGTTTAGTTACTTTTTAATAGTAATGAAAAAAAATGTTTTTGTTCATTTCAGAGAGGAAGAGAGAGAGAGAGAGAGAGAGAGAGAGAGAGAGAGAGAAAGGAATCATTCATTGGCTGCCTCCTGCACATCCCCTACTGGGGATTGAACACGCAACCTGGGCATGTGCCTTGATGGGAATCAAACCGTGACTTCCTGGTTCATAGATGGACATTGAACCACTGAACCATGCTGGCCAGGCAAAAGAGTTATAATTAATAATTAATCTCTACTCTTGTCGCAGACTACTATATTTAGTGCTTATTCATTAGACAGGAACAGAATCACACTTATTTACTCTTGGATCATTCCATCATTTTCTCCTTTTTCTTGCTAAGCATCCATAATTTGGGGTACTTGCCAAAACATTGACGCTGTCTCAAGGGGTTGACCCACAGGAGAGTCTGTCTAATGACATCCAGGTAATTTGGGATTTAGAAGGAGGGAACTGAGTAAGGGAAAAGGTCTGGAAAAAAAGGACATTTTCTCTGACATTTTATCTCTTAGTCAGTGTGGTCCTTGTGGAGTGGGGATGGAGGTAGCTATGCCTGGTTCCCGGGTGACAAGGCATGAGACCACAGAGTCACTCTCATCTCCTTAGCCTCTATGAGATGCACAGAACAGTCCCAGAGTGACGTCTGACCTGTGATGGGTAGAAGCTGCCCTGGAGTGACCCGGGAGCTGGGCATTGTGTCCTCCCCTTCGTGTTAATACTTAGATCTTCTCCAAGCAGACACCTGCTCTTCTTCCGCTCATGTTCCTGGGTCACAAATAGCTTGGAAAAGGTTGGTGTTTAAGTTTTGAAGAAGCCCCAGTTTTTTATTTTAAACTTGTTTTGTTCACTTGACATTGTGTCTCTTTCCTATAATCATTCTTGTTCTCACAGCCCTCTTCCCAACTTTCGTCTAGATCATTAGAGATTCCGAGTGTGTCGTAAAGCTCCCCGTCATTTGCATGAATTTAACTGCCTTCTTTTTTCTTCTTTCTTGCTGGAATAATGTGTGATTATATTAGCATAACTTTTATAGTCCTCAGGTCTTCTTGAGTTATCAATATTCTTAAGACTCTTAGAACATACGGTCATAAAACTATTTTCCTGGAATGTTTTAATGTGTTATTATACGTCTATTTATTAGTTATTATTAGCGTAGTAACACTTTTTGTGATTTTGAAAATAAAAGTCAAGTAGGCATATAGTTAATGGACTATTGGTGAATGTTTAACAATCATTTCTCCAAAGGGGGGGTGTGTGTATGGGAGGGCGAAGATGAGTAGACTTTTCTGAAATCTCTGGTGTAAGCTCCACCCCATGGCCAATTTCAAGATGCCAGCTCCCTCTTTCAAGCTGCAGAACAAGGAGCAGGAAAGATGACAGCGGACTTGGGGGATCTGGTGTGAGGGGCTCCAGCGTTCCTCTGATTCTCTTAACAGTGGTTTCATGCCCGGTACCACCCCCAACCCAGTCCCCTGAGTCCTCTCTCCAGGAGTGCCATTTTTAATTATTTCATCTGGCATTTAGGAATCACTAGGTATTTTTTTATTAATAAGGTTATACAGCTATTTTGGTTTATCTATTTTATTTTATTTTTTAAATATATTTTATTGATTTTCCACAGAGAGGAAAGGAGAGAGATAGAGAGAGTTAGAAACATCGATGAGAGAGAAACATCAATCAGCCGCCTCCTGCACATCTCCCACTGGGGATGTGCCCGCAACCCAGGTACATGCCCTTGACCGGAATCGAACCTGGGACCCCTCAGTCCGCAGGCCGACGCTCCATCCACTGAGCCAAACCGGTTTCGGCTGGTTTATCTATTTTAGATATGATCCATTGACTTCTGATTACAGTAGAATTTAATTCCCTAAAAGTGCCATGTCTTTTGCTTTTTTCCCTCCTTCCTCTCAGTGTTGTTGCATGCAGGTTTTGTTTAATTCAGTGTTAAGTTTATTATGCTCATGAATACATAATCCACATCTTGTGGCATCCTCTTATTACTTTTCTTTTCCTGAAATGAAAAGTAGGCCATTTGTTAACTTGGGTGGGCTATTTGTTGAAAAAAACACCCAAAACCCTAAGGTAAGGATGATTAAATACTTCTCAGAAAATAATCTTCCGATTTTTTGCTTTCAGAGTAATGGCCAGCCCATGTTTGTGGAGCCCGCAGGGAATCAGGCAAGTGGGGTGGGAGTAGAAGAGGCTCTAGCATCCAGCGTCTAGTCTGCATGTGTGTATTTTATTTTTCTGCTTTGGTCTGCTGTTCCCACCCTCCGTCATGGGGGCTGTTACAGCCTGTGGGGCCTCAGTTTTAAACTGACTAAAGGTGCAGCTTCCCTGTCTGCTGGGATATGGGCAGCTGGTCAGTCAGTCAGGTGTTGGAAGGGCTTCTAAGCCTAGTTCCCCCAAAGATTTCAGTCGATCCTCAGTGGTTCAACTCTTCCTCCCAGGTATCCTGGGGCACCTGAGCTGCGAGTTCCTCAGGCACCTGGGAACTGTGTGTACAGATGGGGTTGACTCTTGGCTTTCCCATTGCTGATGTAGGGTCTGGCTTTTTAGTCTCATTTTGCTTTGTTTCATTTTTCCTGCCAGGTCAGTTATAGCTTGATCATCTCCCTTTCAGCTTCTAAATGTTTGTTGCTGTTGTCTCCTCTCTATTCCCTCTATCCGTGTGGGTTTGTGTCTAATAAAACAAAACCCATTATTGTAGCTTTGGGGGGGGATGTCTGTGGAGGAAACAGATCATATGCACCATTCAATCTGCCACCTGCATTCGGAAGGCCTTTCTCTGAGGATTTTGGAACCTGCTTTTCTAAGCAGAGAGCACATTTCTGGGGAGATCTGGGTTTCCCATCTGATGATCAGAGACCCCACGAGAACTTGTGTATCACGCCCCAGAGTTCCTGTCACTTCCACTTCACCCAGGCAGTTCTCTGCATTTGCTTGTCATCGTATCCATGGTTACAGTTCCCCTCGTTACTCACTCAAGCTCCAGAGAGATGAAATAAGAAGAAAGTCAGAGGATTCTTGTGCAAAAATATGTCTCCCCTTCTGGGCAGAGGCTCCATCCTGAAGAGAAGGCAGTGGAGGTTGGGTGGGAGCGATGAGGAACGGCACAGTGGTCCTGGTTACAGCGAGGGTCAGGAACTCCCACAGCCATCAAGAACTGTGCTGGTAAATGCTAGCTAATGTGTTTTCTCAGGGCTTAATCTCAAAAGATGCTTCTCTCTGATCAGAATCGTGAACTACATATATGGTTCCACAAATTCTCCCCTCGTTCTGAAGACTAGGAAATGCACAGAACATCATTTCCTTGTTCCCCAGAAGAGAAAAACAACCCACAAACATTTTATTTAATCACAAAGCGCATGTCCCTTGCTCCAGTCCTTCTCAGTGGTGTGAGCCAGGGCGGTTCAGGGAAACTCCACCGTGGCCTCTGCAGGTGCCTCCTTCCTGCCAAGTCACTACACCAAGAGTTACTACTCTCAGGAGACTCTTCATATTTCTCCTCGCCTTGTCCATCCTTCCTAAAGAAAAGAAACAATGTTGTATCCTGGAGAGACATTTGTAAAACAGTCCTCCTTTATTTTCTGTGTAGGAATAAGAGAATGAAGACCATACTCTCTACCTTGTGGTCATGCCTATATGAACCGTAATCCTACAGAATTGCAACTTTAGTTTTTAACAATCTATTGTCTCAGCCCATTCATCTGTGTCTAGTCAAAGTCAGCTGTTCCTCTTCATGCCCTAAAGCAGCCGTGGGCAAACTACGGCCCGCGGGCCGGATCCGGCCCGTTTGAAATGAATAAAACTAAAAAAAAAAAAAAAAAGACCGTACCCTTTTATGTAATGAGGCTTACTTTGAATTTATATTAGTTCACACAAACACTCCATCCATGCTTTTTTTCCGGCCCTCTGGGCCAGTTTAAGAACCCACTGTGGCCCTCGAGTCAGAAAGTTTGCCCACCCCTGGCCTAAAGTGTGGAGGTGCTCGGGGTCCCGGCCCTGTCATCATGCTCCACACAATCGCAGCAAACTCCTTCACTCAGTTTCTCTCACCCGAGGCAAATTCACATCTCTCGCCCTTTCTCGCCATGGGCTCCTCCTTGTCTTAGCCCCAGCAGGTCCTATGGGTATGGACCCACGGGCATCCCCAACCCCTGCCCTAGAAGATCACAAGGAAGAAACCGGACCTGGGGATGCAAAGGGAGAACTACTGGCTTTCAAGGCAAGGTTGTAACTCTGTCCAGACAAAGGAAGCCTGACGAGTGAATGCCCTTGAACAAGTCCCTCCCTTCTCCTAAACCTCAGTTTCTCAGTCTGTGAAGGGGTATGATACTTCCCTTCACAGAGGTTTCGAGATTTAGTAAGAATATTTGTACAACAGGGAGCTCTTTGCCTAGTAAACATGGATGGCCAATGAATAGCAGCTCATATTCACATTTATGAATGCTATTACCAATGGAGAATGTACCCTATCTAATAATAGACAAACATGGTAATTGACCGTACCTTCGCTACGCCTCCCATGGGCTAATCAGCGTGACATGCAAATTAACCGCCAACAAAGATGGCGGCTAATTCGCATACTGCAGGCCATCCTGCCTGCCCTGCCGCCATCTGGGCCTGCTATTTGCGACCCGGGGTGGTGGGGCAGGACAGTGCCATCCCGCCTGCCCTGCTGCCATCCGGGCCTGCCATCTGCCACCCAGGGAGCGGGCCTAAGCCAGCAGGTGGTTATCTCCCAAGGGGTCCCAGACTGTGAGAGGGCACAAGTGGGGCTGAGGGACACCCCCCCTCCCCCGCCAGTGCACAAATTTTTGTGCAACGGGACTCTAGTATATATATATATATATATATATAAAAGCCTAAGTGACCGTCCGACCATCCAACAAGTAGCTATGATGTGCACTGACCACCAGGGGGCAGATGCTCAATGCAGGAGTGGAAACTACAGGCATGGAAGCATGGCACAGACTGATGAATTTCAGAGGGAAGGAGGGAGGGGGGTTTGGGAAGAGATTAACCAAATATCTTACATGCATACTAGAGGCCTGGTGCACAGATTTGTGCACCGGTGGGGTCCCTCTGCCTGGCCTGTGGGATCAGGCCAAAATTGGCTCTCCGACATCCCCCAAGGGGTCCCGGATTGCGAGAGGGCATTATGTAGTTTATGAAATATGAGGGTAGTTGTGAAAGTTACATGTGTCAGAGAACACATTTATTACTGCTAATGGAGCTCAGAGTAAGTACCTTTTTAATGGTCAGGCTCCATGCCTTTTCATTAAGGGATGCACTGTCTCCTCGGTGGTAGAGTGGATCGCTGCGCATTGTTTCTTTATGGCTAAAAATGATAAACATCCTAGACGAAAATTTAGACAACCTAATGTGCCCAGTAATGAGAAACGATAATATTAGCTTTTAACTTTAAAATGACCTTTCATTCTGTCCCTAGGGGCCCATCACTGTTAAAATTCACTTCTTACTCGTCCATGGTGATATTGTAACATAAAGACCTATAAAATGGGAAGCAAAAAAGTCAGAGGACCAAGTAGGCACCTTAGGATATTATACTCAACATTTCCTTATGCGTTTTTTTAGGAGTTTAATAACCAAGCATATTGACTAATCTTGCTAAAGAAACCCCAAGGAAGCTTGAATATTTGCTATATCTCGTTCACGGGGATAGGAAGCAGAGTAAGACTCACAGTTCATCCTCAAAACCTCACTTTTCAGTGAAACAAATGATCAAAGTGCAGGACGACAGGTGTAATAGTTGAAGTGATTTCCAGGTGCTTTGGGGAATGAGAGGCCACAGGACAGGCCCAGCCTGCAGGGAGGGTTCCTTCAGGATCCTGGGAGAGCAGCGTTGAAGAAAGCAATTCAGTCCACGAATCTGGTAGAAAACTAATGCCAAAAACATAAGAGGCAGTGAAATATATGCTTAAAAGATTATCAGCTTGAATTGCTTTGAACCCGGTAAGCAAACAACCCTACAGAAAAGAACTCCGCGATGGTGAGCGCGTGTACTTTTATTGATTTCCATTGGACTGCTTCTTGCTGGAGGTAATGCCCAACAGAAATGGAGTTTCTGTTTGGACTCGTCGTTTTATCCAGGGCTGCAGAACAGAGCTAATGACTGGGTGTCATCGAGAGAGCCTTGCAGGCAGTGAAAACACCATGCTGAGCAGATGCCTGCCGTGTTTCCTCCAAGTCTGCCTCTCCTCCCTGCATCAAACACTTACTGCCTGCGCCCCTTCTCTGTTGCTTTTTCCCCACTATTTTTTCTTTCTTTGCTACACCTCTCTCTCTTGCTATTGCATACCACCTGTTTCTTGTCTCCAAGAGGCAGTGAATAAAAAAACATACTGTGTTCTGCTTACACCCAACTAGATCTCCATCTCTACTGTTCTCGCCCTCTAGCGCCCCCTAATTTTGGGGAAAGACACTAAGGCAACAATTAATAACACGTTGTTGATGGAGAGAAGAGAGAGAGAATTTTGCCTTTATCATTCAGGTGAAGATACAGTCACCCCAGTGCTTCCTTCCCCGCCCCACCATATATCCAACTCTTCTCCCTCGTACATTTTTCTTTTCCTCCCTTTTAGAAAATCATAAAATGTGCCTTTAAAGAAAATCACAGTAAGAGCCTAGCGTTCTCGCATATCCCTCCCTGTTGCAGGTCCCCTGACATTAAAGAACGTGTTAGCATCCATCTCTTCTTCTGGAATCATTGATTTTTTTTAATCCCTTATTCTTCCACCCGCGGCTACTAATTGCAACTGTCTGTCACGCTGGCGTGGACTGTGGAACAAAGGCTCTCGTGTCAGTGAGTGAATTTGGTGGTATGCAAAGCATCAAAGCGGTGAATTGAACTCTGCGTCCAGCCAGTT
This sequence comes from Myotis daubentonii, assembly GCF_963259705.1. Lineage (NCBI taxonomy): Eukaryota > Metazoa > Chordata > Mammalia > Chiroptera > Vespertilionidae > Myotis > Myotis daubentonii. The sequence continues at coordinate 10,265,200 of NC_081859.1, forward strand.
TTTCCGGAGATGAGAACTGATATCAGACCTAGCTGTCCTGCTACGAGCCCACCAGCTTAGTATGTGGGCAATGCACTCAGCGAGCACACTCTTGTTTTGTCTCCTCTTTTTTCTCTATTTGTCCTGAGCTCCATTATTTTTAACTCTGTATGTCTTTTAGCTCCTGTTTTACACAGAAAACATAAAAGAAGTCTTTTAAGAATCACGACTGTGACATGAAGCTGCCTAGGTTCTTTTGCACCTATGCTTTTTGTTTACTGAAGGCAGGGGGCGCCCTATTCAAAGAAATGAGCCTCAGTAACTAGGTATTATTTCCAGACCAACACCTGCAGACCTTCAGAATGCCAAGTTATAGAACTGCTTCAGGGTGTGTTATTTCTCTCCCATGCTGCCAGATATACGATGATGCATATCCTTGCTGAGATATGCAGACAGCAAATGTCACACACATATTCTTCTCATTGAGGCAGCAATGTGCTGTATCGAATAATGATTTCTCCAAACCATAGAATAATTGGTGTGCATTCATTTGCATACCCTAAACATAGCAGAATGTCTTTCACCTGAGCTCCTCGACAGCAATAAAACTTTTTTTTTCAGGCAGTGTTGCCAGAAGTCGCAGATAACACCCTTCTTATCAATAGATCCAATTTTCCATTGACCAGAAAAGTGGGAAGTTAGAGAAAAGTGACAGGTAAAATGAGAACCAAACATCATGGTTTTTTCCTTTTCAATAACTAATGTAAGTTTTTCCTCAAATGGTTAACATTTAGAAATATCGCAGTCTATTACTTGGAAACAGATAAGAGGAAAATTAAAGGGGGCAGAACATGAGTCACATGAATTACAGGTACAAAAGGGAAAATGCGGTACAGACTATTACATAATTTCAAAAGCTTCCTACAAGGGCCAGAACCACAAACTGAAAGGTCAGGGTATTGTGGAAGCGTTTTGACATGCCATCCAAACAAAGAGCCTCAAGTACAGGCAATTTGACTTGTTCAGAAATAGGGTATTTCTGTAAAACATTCCCCTTTGATATTTTCCCATATTACAGTGATCTGCAGACTGAATTGCTCGGGGTAGACACATAAGGCACTTCGAAAAGCTTCTTTGTAGCAACCGAAGCCCGACAGCCCCAATGCATTATCCAAGATGAACTGTTCATTTCGAAGTGCTCAAGTCTTGCCAGGCATTGAGAAGCCAAAGACGATTTGAATGTGTGGTGGGACTAACAGAAAACCAGGTCAACGAGAGTGAGTCTCCAGGGCCAGTTCCTAGGTACTCAGATTCAACAATCTAAGCATGATGCCATATAATTGTTTTAAAGTTCAACGTGTCAAGAAATAAAATAATTATAGCTATCCATGATTAGTAATGGCCCAATCAACTAATGTCGCGGCAGTGATGAACAGCAATTTGCATTTACTGACGCTCTTAGTATTTGCAAGTGTCCCGGGTGTGGAAAATTTGTGAAAACGATTAGCACATTTAATACAAAACTGAGCGCACTTAGTGATGAATGAGTTGAATTGTTTACTTACTCCAGGGGGACAGCTACCAACCTGCAAGAGAGAGTAGATCCAACAACCTGCTGACTCAACACTCTGGAACACTAAAAGCAAATAAAGTAATAAAGCCAGAGCAGAAAAAACTTAATACATTGTATTTGGATGGCTGCAGCCCAGGGTGCAAGACAAGGATGCCATAATTCTACTGAATTTTATTCTTGGGAGCTTCAGAATGACAAATCAAGAGAAATATAACATTATATCTTAACCCATATTTACCCATCTGCTATAAAGTACATTTATTTCTGGGTAACAGATAATTACATTGGCTTGCCTCATGAAGCCTTGTGTTCACTCCTTTGGGGGTAGTAAAAGGGAAATGGAATGTTAAAGAAACACAACCCAATAAAAGAGTTCAAGTTCCAGAGCATTCAGAGGAAGAGTTCAATTAGGTAATGCCATTCCTGCTTCTTCCTAACTGAAATATTTATACGTCATACACTACTTTCCAAGTTCTGAGTAGGATGTTAGGAAACGTTTGTTTAAATTATTTCCTCTCTGCCTCAGATGAGACGTTGGTGGTTACAGGGAAAGGTTATTAGGCAAAAGGATTAGTCATTGCAAGCCTTAATTGAAAAGAACGACATGCTATGGGAAACCATTAGAAAAAGTTTGGTTGTTAACCTAACATGCACTTATTTGTGCCATTGAAGAATCACCCCCTTAGACCTGGAGAGTGTCATGCTAAGTGAAATAAGTCAGTCAGAGAAAGACAAGTATCACATGATCTCACTCATATATGGAGTCTAATGAACAAAACAAACGGAGTGGATCCAGAGACAAGGAAGCATGGAACAGAGTGTGGAATCTTGGAAGAAAGGCGGGGTAGGGTGGGTGGGTGGGAGGTAATCAACCAAAGACCTGGTATGCATAACCCATGGATGCAGACAGTGGGTGGTGAGGGCCTGGGGCAGGGCACGGGGTGGGCTGGAGGGGGTCGATGGGAGGAAAAGGGGACATACGTAATACTTTCAACAATAAAGATTTAAAAGAATAAAAATATCTTTTTTAAAAAAGAATCACCCCCTTAATTCAGAAGACAAAGTATTTCCTTGAATGAATGCTCTGCCTACAAAAGCTACGCCTTGTTTACCACAGTGTCCCAGGTCCCCAAAGCAATCCTTGCCACACAGAGTGGGCTCAATACATATTTATGGAGTGGATGAAACCACAGGCTGACACTTTACGTGTAGAACAGCTGTGCACACCTGAATATTGCTTTGGAATAGGGAGAATTGTTTGACCTGCAGAATGTGCAATTCTGCTAACCTGCAGTTTGCCAGCCCATAGATCAATATGTCACAATTCTCAGCCTGAGGTTTGCATTAGCATCTTTAGGTAAAGAACCTGGCCAGCAGGGTAAATTTCCCGCAAACCCTTGATGGGATTACTACACGATAATTGTACTATTAAGGAACACATTACAAACAATTACGAAATAACAATTGGGGTTTTACTTTATTTAGATCAAACCGTTTACAGAACGTGCTGGCTTGGTTTTTCTTTTGGCTGCGGATTAAATAAGATGCTTCTGCCTAAGACGGTCTTTCTGAGTACTGAGGCTCATGATCATCAGCATCACCTTTCCTATCTCTGCCATCCTCTCTTCTTTCCTCCCTCCCTCTCTTCCCCCCTTTTTCTCTTCTTTCCCATCTTTTTTTTTTTAAGAGGGAAATTTTGATGTCTGGAATGGGAACCAGATATACAGAGTTGGAAATAGAGACAGTTTTTTTTTTTTGTTGTTTGTAAGAGTCATAAAGTCAGAGTTTTACTATGAAAAATATCTGCTTGTTTTTTTTTTTAAATATATTTTATTGATTTTTCACAGAGAGGAAGGGAGAGAGATAGAGAGTTAGAAACATCGATGAGAGAGAAACATCGATCAGCTGCCTCCTGCACATCTCCCACTGGGGATATGCCCGCAACCCAGGCACACGCCCCTGACCGGAACCGAACCCGGGACCCTTCAGTCCGCAGGCCGACGCTCTATCCACTGAGCCAAACCAGTTTCGGCATATCTGCTTGTTTTATTACCATCCTGACTCATACATTCTTGGAAGAAACCTATTTGCAACATTTTCTCTAAGAAAGAAAAGGATAGCGGTTGGAGTCTGGTCCAAATGCATTATAATCTGAAGTGTCCCGTCATTGCATTATGGTGGAATGCTTTCATCATTTGGGGCTTCCTTTGGCCAATAGTGATCTATCTATACTCCATTCAAGAGAATAAATAATTTGGAAGAGAAAACCAGGAATAGATGCACACAAAATAGAATCACTAAACACAATTATAATTATTTTTATCCTTTTTCTTGCTTAATAGGTGATATTTAAAGTACTGCATTTAAAGCCCTTTAAAAACCAAATGACCTTTATTTTAAGATTAAGAGAGGACAGACATTTTTAAAGAAGCAAAATCAGATTTAATAATTTCCCCATAATTTTGGTATAACTTACTTTGTGTTTATCAAAAAGTGCTGCATAAACTGAACTTTTTTGTGTCCTAACTTTTACGTTTGACCCATGCAACAGGGCATTTTACATTCATTTTTGATTATTCCTCAGTGGTAACATACGCAGTATTAAGTCCTACAATCTTTCAGCCTTTTTGTTAAGTGGTTAATGATTCATAAACAAACATTTAAAAGCTCATCAAAGAAACCTAAAATCCTAGTGAAAAATAATTCTTTGTTTGGTCCATATTTTGTAAATTGGATCTAGGTAAGGTCCTAGGATGGGCTACGTTTTATTCTACACACACGTGCCCAGTGTCTCCCAAGGGTCCCCTTGACAAACTTCTTGAAATGTACTCTGATGGGGTGATGCAGATTGATGAACAAGGTCCATTCTAGATCACATGCAGTTCTGTTTAAGTTTGTCTTTAAAGTACACATTTGAATTGAAGTTTGATATTGGTAGGCTAATAAAAAAATGAAATATATTTTTGTTCTTTTCTGGAATATATATATATATCCTATCTAATAAAAGAGAAACATGGTAATTGGCGTACGACTGCTACCCTTCCCATTGGCTAATCAGTGAGATATGCAAATTAACTGTCAGCCAAGATGGCGGCCAACAGCCAGGCAGCTTGAAACTAACATGGGGCTTGCTTGCTTCAGTGACAGAGGACTGCAACGTTCCCTGGCTGCCTTGCAGGCCTCTGAGCCTGCAGTTTGAAACATTTTAACAAATATAGAAGTTAAACAAAACCCCAGAAAACCTGCTTTCAACGAGCCCGGGATCTCAGAGCTGGAGTTGATACAGAGTTTCGATTATAGAACCGAAACAAACCAGATACCTGCTTCCAGGAGCAGAGGCCTAAGAGCTGGAGCCTCAGAGCTAGAGCTGGTCCAGAATAAAAAAGAAAAAAAAAAGGAAAAAAGGAGCAGTTGGGAGCTTCCATCCCAGCCTGAAAACAGCCCTCAGCCCCTCACCCAGACTGGACAGGCACCCCAGTGGGGACCCCCACCCTGATCCAGGACACACTTCAGGGCAAACCAGCCAGCCCCCACCCATGCACCAGGCCTCTATCCTATGTAGTAAAAGGGTAATATGCCTCCCAGCACCGGGATCAGCAGAGCCGCGAGGCCTCCTGGCACTGGGATCAGCGTGACAGGGGGCAGCGCCCAAACCCCCTGATCACCCTGCAGCTCTGTGTGTGACAGAGGGCAGGGCCACAACCTCCCTATCTGCCCTGCTCTGTTTCTGACAGGGGAAGGCGCCCCAACCCCCTGATCGGCCCTGCTCTGTGCCTGATAGGAGGGAGTTCCCCAACCCCCTGATCGCCCTGCGGCTCTGTGTGTGACAGGGTGCGGCGCCCCAACCACCCCCCACCCACGGGCCCTGCTCTGTGTGTGACGGGGTAGAGCCATAACCTCCCCATCGGCCCTGCCCTGAGTGTGAGAGTGGCAGCGCCCTAACCCCCTGCTCTGCCCTGCTCTGTATGTGACAGGGGAGATGCCCCAACTTCCCTATAGGCCCTACTCTCTGAGTGACAGGGAGGAGCTCCTCAACCCCCTGATGGGCCCTGCTCTGTGCATGACAGGGGGAAGCTCCCCAACCCCCTGATGGGCCCTGCTCTGTGCGTGACAGAGGGTGGCGCCGCAACCACCCAATCGACTCTGCCTTGAGCATGCCAGGGGGTGGCATCGCAAGCTCCCAATCCACGCTGCTCTGTGCATGACAGGGGGCGGTGCCCCAACTCCCCAATAGGCCCTGCTCTGAGCCAGACCAGGGGCTGCACCTAGGGATTAGGCCTGCTCTCTGCCACCTGGGAGCAGGCCTAAGCCAGCAGGTCGTTATCTCCTGAGGGGTCCCAGACTGCGAGAGGGCACAGGCCATGCTGAGGGACCCCCCTCCCACCCGAGTGCACAAATTTTTGTGCACTGGGCCTCTAGTATATATATATATATATATATATATATATATATATATATATATATATACACACACACAGATACACACACACACACACACATATATATATATATATATATATATATATATATATATATATATATAGATAGATAGATAGATAATTGATTTCAGAGAGGAAGGAAGAGGGAGAGATAGAAACATCAATGATGAGAGATAATCATTGATTGGCTGCCTCCTGCATGCCCCCCACTGGGGATCAAGCCTGCAACTTGGGCATGTTCCCCAACCAGGAATCGAACTGTGACCTCCTGGATCATAGGTCGATGGGCAACCACTGAACCACACCAGCAGGGCTGTCTGACATCTTATTACAACTCAGACATGAATTAAAATATTTCAAAATTTGATGTTTTTTATATTTTTATAAGTGCAATCAGACATTTATATTAATATTAATCACTCCTTCACTCCGTTACTTATGGCATATTCCCTGATATGCAAGCAATTACAGGATTTACATTAAACTTTATGGTATCCCCTAATACATTGGTTAGTCTTGTGAGCTGAGCATTCTCATGAGTTACCAAGATCCTTACAATGGTATCACCACACAGCACCCATGCGTTAATAAACTATCATGTTATATTGAACACTCCTTTTCCATTGATCTTCTAATTTATTTTCATGGGAATATTTGGTGGGAATTGAGTGCCATAGGACTGGGAAATCAATGGCCTTTTTTAAAAAAAATATATTTTTTATTGATTTTTTACAGAGAGGAAGGGAGAGGGATAGAGAGTTAGAAACATCGATAAGAGAGAAACAGCGATCAGCTGCCTCCTGCACACCCCCCACTGGGGTTGTGCCCACAACCAAGGTACATGCCCTTGACTGGAATCGAACCTGGGACCATTCAGTCCGCAGGCCGACGCTCTATCCACTGAGCCAAACTGGTCAGGGCTCAATGGTCTTTCTTTTACTTAATTTTATTACTAGAGGCCCAGTGCACAGGATTCGTGCACTGGCGGGGGGCGTGGCCCGCAGGGATTGGCCGGCTGTGGGAGCACCACTCATCCCAGTCAGCCAAGCAGCACTCCCACTGTGGGAGCGCACTGACCACCAGGGGTCAGCTCCTGCATTGAGCGTCTGCCCCCTGGTGGTCAGTGTGCATCATAGCAACTGGTCATTCTGCTTGTTCTGCCATTTGGTCGCTGGGCTTTTATTATGTAGGATTTTTTTAAGTTATATTCAATTGCTTTAAAAATTACATAATAAAAAATCTTTTAAAATTAGATTTGAGAAATGGGACATGATACATCTGGGTGTCTGTATCTAGCTGTTTAGGTAATGAATACACTATAGATACTTTTTCAGAGTAAGAGATTGCACAGTGAGTCTAGATGTGTCTCAGAAAACAAAGAAGTTTAAGATGTCTTGCCACACAAATGCAGTTGTTTACACTCAGTGTAGTGAGCTAAGCCAGAAGTCATGTATTGACTGGCATGGGTCTTGAGCGCCAGGGAGAGCTTAAGCAAGTATCCTGTGATCATTAAAACATAAACTGGTTTTACAGAGAGGAAGTGTTCCCCTTCAGAGGAAGATAAAACAGAAGGTTAGTGCCTAGAGTGGTTGTTAGCCCAGGGAAGTGTGCACAAATGACCAAGTCCTGCACATATAATTTTACTTCCCATATCTCAGTAGCATTATTCTGAAGATTGAGGTAGGTTGCATTAAGATGTAGGAGTCTGTTTTTGTGGTTTTATTAGTTTTTCTTTTTTTTAATTCAACTCATTCTTTTAATTGAGTGGGGATAGAATGACATTAATTGGCATGTCTTTTATGTAGCTCTTGAAATATAGATGTTTTATAATATGGCCTTTCAGTATTATTTACTTACTATGTAAGACATGTGAAAATGGATGCTTATTAATACATACATCTTGAAAAACAAAGGGATAAAGAGAAATATATCAAAGTTTGGCAAACTCTGTTTAGTACCCATTCTTATCAGGAAGGTCTGTTTTGGCAGATTCAGTCTTAGAAACATCTAATAATTCCTGTGATATAAATGGGCACATAAATAGGTTTGATCATAATTTTCCAACTTTAGGTTTGGTTTTCCATTGTTGATTTTTGAGGGCTTATTCAAGGTTACATTGAACATGGGAAGCAATATGACCTCATTTATTCTTGGAATCAATACCTTGTAAATAAAATAACAGATGGCTAGGATCTAGGTAATTCCCTTGGTGTGGTGATTTAGGTGATAGCCATCAAGAAATTCAGAAAGATTTCTCTGACAAGTAAATAAATTACTAAAAGTCCCAGGTCTCCATCCTAAGAAACCTTACCTCAGATCTCCAAATCTTTTGGCACAGGTTTAGATTCTTCGCTTTGTATTGATGAGCTGAGTTGTATGAATCCTGGCTACGTCATAACTTTAGGGGATAAAACAAATGAAGGGTCAACAACGCCAACAAAGTGTATGCCAGCATAAAGATTTCTACTTACAGCTCTTCAAACACCACCTCCTTTTTTTCTTCAATTGCTTCCAGAATCAGCATTGCTTTTACATCAGTGTGCTGTTGGACCACAGTTTAAAAGGCCAAGCTGACAAATACGTTGCATTCCTGTTGACGACAATCCTATTGATTCCATGGTTTGGGTATAATGTCGGACAACGGGAACGTTCTGCACTGTCAAGGCCTGCTTTGATTTACAAAGTAACCATGTCGAGGACTAGACGAGTTTTCCATTTTCTCCACTCTCCAAAAGCGTGGCTGGCCTTGCTCAAGAAACACAGTGTCCAGGCAGTTGGATTTTTTCTCTAGCACCTTATTTCCTTTATGCTCTTTATTAACTATTACAATGCCAAGTCACAATGTGGATCTGGACACCCAACTAGGAATGTACGAATTCGACAGTCACTGGAGGGCCAAGTTGGACCATCACAGAACTGGGTTAAATCCTAGCTTCCTACTCAGAGTTTGTGTAAATACAGAACAAATGTAAGAACCAACCCCATGCCATGATCTGGTGTTACTTAAGGACGCTCTCTTCCTATGTCCTAGGAGGCAGGAGTGATGCTGCTTTGAAATGGTTCATTATGGGCCTCAAAGACCTTACATGAGAACATTGGTGTGGGCAGGACTCTCGGCCTTGACTTCTGAGGACTTTCGCCAGGAATCGGCCCTGTGTAAGTGTCTTGTGTATTGAAAATGTTGGGCTAGCTATATCAGGTTATCTTTTTGTCACATTTTTAACATTGGTCAATTATATTAGTTTTATGCTTCGGGCTTTCTCTCTCAAAAGAATTTCACACAAAAGCAGATGGAACAAATGGCGATTGTCACTGAATTTGATTCCCTATTTAGTAATTTCTTAGAAAGTCTGGCTTATTATTTTACCAGAAGTGAAACGATCATCCACCATCTCGATTGTATAAAACTAGTCACGACTAGACATTCCAAATGTGTTGGAAGTTAGTTACTATTAACCTGCAATGTAAAATAACATGTTTTATTATGTTTGTTTTTAATGGTAAGCAAATCGGTGTCTATATAGGCTGGTTTGTGGTAGGCAGCAACTGAACAGGACTTTTAAAATATTCTGTTGAAGAGAATTTAAGTTCACTGGGGGAAAAAGCAACAAACATTAACGTCTTTGAAACAGAGGATAACGGCCGCCTAAACATCTATACCTGTGAATAAATTTCCTTCCGCAGTGAAAAGGGCTTTGCAGATACTGTTAGAGATGAACGCTTTCAGGTGGGGAGAGTAGCTTGCACTATCCAGGTGAGCCCCATCTGGTCATGTGACTCATTAAAAGCCCGGCACCTCCCACCGCTCAGATCAGAGAGGAAGAGGAGAAAACTGCTGGTCAGGGAGATTCGCAGTTGCTGGTCTTGAGGCCAGAAGAAGGGGTGGGGGTCAAAAACCAAGCAACGTGGGTGGCCTGGAAGAGTCCGGAAAGGCCACAGAACATTCTCCCCACACCCTCCAGAGCGTAACCAGCCCAGCAGACCACCTGAATCAGGCCCGGGAGACCCAGGTCACACCTCCAACCTGCAGCAGGTAAGAGAGACACTTGTGGGGTTGGCCTCGCAGCCTGTGGTCACGCCTTAGGAGAGCAGTGGAGGAGTCACGCTAGAGCGTTGTAGTTAGGTTTTCTTTAGCCGCATCCTTGTTTATTCATTAATGAGGAATACCATGTATCGGTGACAGACACGGATCCTTTAGATTTTTCTGGGAGGCACACGCCAAGAGTGACTGTGGGTTCGCTTCCAGGCCAGGTAGTACAGCCAGTGTTGCAATAAAGTGTGTTGTAATCTTTTTGCTGGTGAAGCATCTTGCCTGTAGTTTGTAAAAAGCAAACAAACAAAACCAACAGCAACAAACCCCACCGCACCTGTGACGTGCAGTAAAGCGAAGTTCCATGGAACCGGCACACCCGTAGTTACAATCCGTTCACCAGCTGAGCTTCCTGGGCCCTCGGTTAGGACGTGGGGCCTTCTTCCTCGGGTGACACGAGGCTGCCCCGTCGATCCCATTACAACATTTAGTCCTCTTCCTTTTTTCCTCTTCCTGTAACGGCCTCCACTATTCCCTTCTATTAGAAAGAACCAACTTAGAAAAACAAAATCAGGCTGTCCAGGACACATCACTTCAGAGCAATGCAGGGCCTGAAGCTCATTTTATTTAAAAAAAATTTAATATATTTTATTGATTTCAGAGAGGAAGGGAGAGGGAGAGAGAAACATCAATGATGAGAGAGAATCATGGATTGGCTGCCTCCTACATGCCCCCCGCTGGGGATGGAGTTGCAACCCGGGCATGTGCCCTGACCAGGAATCAAACCATGACCTCCTGGTTCAGGAGTCAAGGCTCAACCATTGAGCCAGGCCAACCGGGCCTAAAGCTGGTTTTAGAAACGAGCTGAGGGCCCTTTTAGCTGCCACAGTCCTCTCCACCTGGACCAGAGACCATGGGCAGGCAGTTTCCTAAAAGCCTTGCAGTCCTTTTCTCGTCTGTTTAACATGATTCCCCCTTAGTCGCTTAAGTGGTTTCATTTTATTTCAAAGACAAAACGGGAAAATGTGTGAATTTTATCTGAAATCAGTTCCATGGAATAGAAAACACACCCCTTTGTATGTGACTGTTACCAGATTCAAACCTGTAACCAGGGACCTGCCTATGGAGGAATGGCCCTTTTTCAACAACGAGGGTTAGGTTTTGGAAAATGCTTTCCGTAGATATTTACCAGAAGATGTTCTCTCTTTTCTTAGGAAAGACAATTTATCTCTCGGTTCTGAAGTGACTGTCTATGCAGATGAATTTAAAATGCCACCCTTTTAGGTTTCAACTGCAGTTCCAATATTTGGTCTACCAGCAATTATGCAAATGATAAAAATCAATGCACGTCAAAATGTATGTCTGCTTTCTTATCAGATAAGTCTGCTGTAAAATGCCATTACCAAATCAGGGCATGTTCTATTATGAGCAACAAAATTAACATAACAGTATCATGAGCTGTCACACACACACATGGACACGGGCACAGACACACACACATGGTTTGAGGGGAAAGGTTTCAGATCCCTGCACTGACTAAACGTGTTGTGAATGACTGCCACCTATAATTAGCATACACTGAGCAACAAAACAGGTGTTACATCAGGGAGAGGATCTTGCTAAAGAAACATGTTGATTTCTGTCGTGAGCAGAGATGCACACGCAACACAGAAAACCCATTTCACCATCTTCTGCTAAAACGTGAGCTGAATTTCTGCTTCAGCTTTTCCCAGAATGTGTGTGCTTCCCGTGGACGACGATGCAGGCTTTTAATTTGAGTGACAGGCTACCCTGATGCAATGCCATGTGACTGAGTGTTTAGCACTGATGCTGCCATGCGACACTTCAGGTGATGCATAGAGGGAGCCAGCCAGCTTGCTTCCAACACCCACTGCTTCCTCCTCTAGATTCTCAGCACAGAGCTCCTGTTGCCAAATGCAAAACATATTGTTGTGTGGATGCTTTTGTTTTCCTTGATTACTAAGGTCACTCAAATGTAGCATCTAAGAATAGTGAATTGTGGCCCTGGCCGCAACTGAAGGGTCCAGGGTTCGATTCTGGTCAAGGGCACGTACCTGGGTTGCAGGTTCCCCACCCCTGTTGGGGCACATTGGGGAGGCAACCAATTGATGTGGCTCTCTCACATCAACATTTCTCTCTTTCTGTCTCTCTCTCCCTCCCTCCCCTCTCTCCCCCCCTCCTCCCCCTGCTCCCTCCCTTCCGCTCTCTCTAAAAAATCAATGGGAAAAATATCCTCCAGAGAGGATTAACCAAAAAAAAAATATATATATATATAATATAAAAAAGAATAATGAATTGTGCTCAATCACTTTTTAAAAAATCCTCACTTGAGAATATGTTTTTTATTGATGAGAAAAGAGAGAGAGAGAGAGATGCAAGAGAAACATCCATCACTTTGTTTGCCTCCTGTACACTACCTGACCAGGTATCAAACCCGCAGCCTAGGTCTGTGCCCCGAGGGAAGCGTAAACCCTGAAATTCAGAATCTTGGGGTTCAAATCCCAACCTCTATCCTGCTACGTTCTAATCAGCCATAACAGTGACCTGAGGTGAATGCAAATACGGACTCAAAAGAGGTCACCCAGAATAACTTCTACACCAGCACACATGGACGCCATTGTTAAGAGCTCAGGGCTATGCTTCCAGTCAGGTCTTGGTGAAAAGGTGAACCCTGCTTAGGAAGAAGTAAGTATCCCTACACTTGGTGCTTGGTCTGATGTTTTGATTTTAAATGTAAATGATGCATATATTTGAATTAAGATTAGAAATCAGCTCAAGAGAAGTGCTGTGAAATTGTAGTGGGTGGAACATATACCTTTTCCCCCAGAAAAAAAAAGAACCTAGAATATTGCATAATTTTTGGTGGGGCATGTCTTGCTGAAGACTATAGAGAAAAGGTCAGTTTTTTACAAAATTACTTTCATTATGTTGTCCCTGAAGGAACAAGACAAGTTAATTTAAAATTGCAATTACATCTTCATACCAAATATATCTGGATTAAAAATAACAAGGAAGCTTTTTTTTTGTAGTTAAAACTTTAAATAAGTGAAATTAACTTAAATGTCATTAAGGCTGTCTTTATTATAAGTAAATATCCAGCAGGAACTTGGTTATATGAAGTTATAATACCTGTGAGGGAGCTCTGAATTTCATAACTGATTTTAGTGGAAACTTAGAAATTCAATGAGATACTTGTTAAGCTTTATGGAGGTATACTTGAAATATACAACATTGTACAGATTAAATGCATGCTTTGTGATGAGTTTGGACATACGCATCATGACAATCAAGCTACTAAACTGATCTTTCACCTCCAACAATTTCCTGGTTTCTCTTTATGGTTTTAGCTGTTTTTGCTTTTGGTGGTAAGAATTCTTTTTTTTTAAAATATATTTTATTGATTTTTTACAGAGAGGAAGGGAGAGAGATAGAGAGTTAGAAACATCGATGAGAGAGAAACATCGATCAGCTGCCTCCTGCACATCTCCTACTGGGGATGTGCCCGCAACCCAGGTACATGCCCTTGACCGGGAATCGAACCTGGGACCTTTCAGTCCATAGGCCGATGCTCTATCCACTGAGCCAAACTGGTTTCGGCTGGTGGTAAGAATTCTTATTATGAGATCTATAGTGTTAATATATATTTCAAAGCACACAATACCGTGTTGTTAACTTCAGACCCTGTTGTGCAGCTGATGTAGAACATATTTGTCTTGCGTAACTAAAACTTTATACTTGTTGAGAAATAGTTCCGATTGATGGCAGATAAATATAATGAAACATAATGTCTATTTTTTAATCAGCAGACAGCTATGTTTACCGTGGAAACACTCTTCTTATTGATTACTCAGTAGAACTGCGCCTCACATTTTAATCCATAATTTGCGGTTAAATAAATGCTTCTGTAATATTATGTTTTAGGTAACTTTTTTCCCATAGTAGGTAGATTTACAGGAAAAGGAGAAAAATATTTGTGAGGTCTGTTCTGTGCTAACGTCATGTGTGTGTTGTTTCCAAGATAAGAATAGAAACAGGAGCTCAGAGAGATTCAGTGATTTGCCCAAATCACAAAGGCACTACATGGAGTTACAGAAAGGCTTGTGGTTAGGTCTGTCAGGATCCCCATGTGTGCTCCTGGGCTCATGCACCCCCCCCCCCCCCCCCCCCGTCCGCACAGTTTTCTCCCAGGTCGCACCTGCTGGCCTGGGCCACCAGGGCTTCCTGCATTCCTGCATGTGGTCACACTGCTGCAGATCCAGACTCCAAGCCTGTCACCGGGATCAGCCCTAACCAGGCTGCCATGCAGCATCGCTTCTGAGCTAGGAAGGACATGTGACCTCGACCCAGTCAACAGCACAGTTACTTGGTCTGCACGGTGGCGTGACGCAGCTCAGAGTTCCAGAATGAACACTATCTCCACACTCAGCCTGGGCACTGAGAGGGGAAGCCAGGCCTTTCTGAGGGCAATCCCCAGACTTCTTCACCATTTCACTGTCTTCGTTCATTAGCATCCCTTTGCTTTTCAGGGGCCGTTCTGCCTAGACAAATGGTTTGATTGTTCATTATAGTCTTTTCTCAAAAGACTCATCTACTCCTCAAAGGGAAGTATTAATAGGCCTCAAGGATCAAAGGTCATGTTTCTGCCAAATTGCTTTCATTATGTTGTCCCTGAAGAGAAAAGACAGGTTAATTTGAAATTGCAATTTGAGGTTGAGCCCTTCGATTCTTTGAAGACTCCCACCAGCCCTCAACTAGTGTATCTTGAGTCTTTGCCATTTCCTAATCAAGCTCCTGCTTTGAAAGAACTGCCTTAAATCAGATTTCCAATTCTCCGTAATTCCTGACCTTCCTGCTCCCCTCTGACACAGGGCCAAAGCTTTGCTCTCGCATATAGATAGATATGTGTGTAGATGTATATCTACATGTAGATATAGATATGTATAGGTGTAATAGATAGATAGATACATATACCAATAGATTTAAGTTATATATATAAAATATGTCTACAAAAGGCCATTCTAAAGTACTAAATTTGTATTGCTTTGGTTTTGCTATGTCAAATTTTTAACATAAATGGTATTTTACTACATAATCTCACCTTTTCTTCTTTACCTGTGGGTGGAGTTTTTTCCTGGTGTTTCTGTATAAATGCCTTGAAAATCTAGAGCAGACAGAACAGCAGCCATGCCCTAGAGATTTTTCTTTTCCTTTTTTTTTTTGAATATGTACTGCCTGTATATTTACTATGTTAAAGTAAGTTTTTAATGTATTTGGAACCTTGTCATAAAATAACGTGAGGATTCTTGACAACTCACAGAAAGCTTTGGTTGTTTACCACTTAAGACGTACAAGAGCCCACAGGTTATTTTTCTTCCTTTCTGTCTCACTGTGGGTCCATTGTCCCAGATCCTATTAAAAAAAAAAGTCAGTGTTTTTGATAATCCGATTCAGCCATCTCTCCCTACTGCAGTGGCTTGTTAATCACATGCTCCGGGCAATCTGTAAACCTAAATATATACAATGCAAAGTTTGCATTCTTCTGTAACCAGAGCAACTGCCTGGAGATGGAGGCAGGATTGAGCATAGGGAGAGAGGAGAGTGAGACAAGGCCATGGCTGGAGGGAGACGAGCAGCCACCTGGGCTCCTGGTTCATGTGATCCTGGGGCCTGAAGCCAGATTCTGTTGCCTCTCTTCCCAGTTATAGGAATTAATAAATTCACTACCTTTGCTAAAACTAGCGTGAGGTGGTTTCTGACACTTGCAAATAAAACGTGTTGAAAAACAGAGACATTGGTAGTGAGAGGGTATGTTTTTCAATTGAAAGACTCCAACATGTGGAATTGGTGGAGTCCAGGCACAGGGGAGGGCAGGGGAGCATCTGTCTCTCCAATTGGCAAGTTAATAATCTTTAAAAACAAATGAACATATTTTTTTTTATTGATTTCAGAAGGAGAGGGAGAGAGAGATAGAAACATCAATGAGAGAGGATCACTGATTAGCTACTGTTATGCCCAGAATTCAAGATCCCCAAGAAAACACGCCAGGGAGCCAGTCCGATGCAAAAGCAGAGGGTCTTTTATACAAGCTCGCTTGGTCCCCCCCTTGCCTCCATTACTGGGTGCAAGAGAGAGCCCCGAATCCCAAGAGAACAAAGAATTTATAGGGCTTGGGGTCAGGGGTTGGGGCAGGGTGCAGCTAGGGTCTGGTTACACAAAGACAGGGGGGGTGGCCAGCATACTTTAGGCCTTGGGCTAGTTTCCCCCGCTTTCCCATTGGCCGAGATAAGGGCGGGCTGAGTAACTTATACACCCTGCGGCTTTTTCTTGGAAGAGGGGTTAAGGACACAGCCATCAGTCCTGCTCTGTCCTTTCAGCTACCTCCCGCATGCCCTCTACTGGGAATCAAACCACAACCCAGGTAAATGTCCTGACTGGGAATTGAACTGTGGCCTCCTGGTTCATAGGTCGAGGATCAACCACTAAGCCATGTTGGCCTGGCAACAATCTTTTTTAAATAAGGAGCAGAGAATTGACTTAGGCTGATACCTGTTGTCTCTCTGGACACTGATTGGTTGTGTAATGGTGGGAAGCAGGCGTGGGGTGCCTCACGCTTGCAGCCAGTGATCAGGTACTGGGGGCGATGAGGTCTAAGGCTGTTCTGGTCTTGGCTGGTCTGTCTGAAGAAGAGATAGGAGGTAAGGGTTTAGGTTGTGGTGCCAGCAGTCCATGATGACCAAGGTCACAGGCAGTTGAGTAGCACACGGAGGCAGAGCGAGGTCTGTGAGGCCAAGGACATTTTACCAGGCCTTGCTTCCCCACACTGGATGTGGTCTTTGAGTCTGAGTCGATGAGGTCTGTAGGTAGGATTTGTGGGGTTCCTCTGAGGCTGGGGAGCCTTTTACCGCCTCTACTTCAGGCCAGAGCTGAGTAGCTTAGGTGGCCTTCTCCAGGGAGCCTTGAATCGCTGACCTGAGGTTTTATTTACTCCAGGTAATCCTTAACCAGAGCCATCTTTCTGAGGGCATTTTAAAGATAAACAAATATTTCTCCTCCCAAATCCCATTAGTGTCCTTTCTTGAGAAAGTCCTGTTGACAAAGAAATTAACATATCATTGGCCTATTGTTCTCACACCTACTCCCCCAAATATCTCCGAACCATGCAGGATTATTAATGAAATAAAATGAGTTTATGATCAGGTAACTTCCTGCAGCCATGGCAGCCTGATATGAGGCAGGGAAGACCTTGGGAAGAGCTAAGTGATCTGGGAAATCCGATGGCTTCCTTGGGTGGGGGTGAAGTACCAGGAATTTCAGTCCTGAGAGAAGTAATTGAGGAGGGAAGTGAGCTCCACTCTTCCTCGTTAGCAATCCTGACTGTGCTGTAGGTATTAGCCACTTTTAGAATCATTATAGAAATCAGTGTGCCTGTCACATTGGAGACGTTTTCTCTAAAATTAATGAGTGCTTGTCTCCCTTTTTCAGAAAAACTTAAATATCTGCGCTCTGGGCAAACATATGCTGTGCTGTAGAACCGCTAGCAAACAACCCACCTAATTGGACAGCCCATTATCTTGATTATTATTATTACTTACCACAGATAGAGCATTTGACGAAACGGCATTCACTCAAAGTAACTGACAAGCATTAATTACTTAATGTGTTCAGCTTCTTTTTGGATGTGTTAAATATAGTTGCCTGTATATGTGAGTACACATAGGCACATGCACACAGGATTTCTTGCCCGCTGAATGTTTATATAATGATGTCTATACAATTCCCAACCACTGAATATTACTCTTTTTATTTTCCAGAAATGATACTGTCGGTATTAACATTTTAATCCCTTTTAGACCCATGTTTAGCATAAGTTATAGTCAGGAATTCCTTTGCTGTTAAACTTTTGTGATAATGTTTTCAGCTTTATTGAGGGATAATTTAAAAATAAAAATGATATATACTTAAGTTATACAGTGTTGTTTTTTGTTTTTGTTTTGTTTTTTGGCCTTTTTCTTTTTAGAGCAGTTTTCATAGCAAAACTAAAAGGAAGGTTCAGACTTTTCTCATATACCCTTCCCCCCCCCCCACACTTGAGCAGCCTCCCCTATTATCAACGTGTCCCCAACAGATTGGTTCATTTTTCACAACCAGTTCACTCTTGGTGTTGGACATTCTGTGCATGAAGCCAAATGCACAATGACATTTACCCATCATTATGATGTCATTCAGAGTACTTTCACTGCCCTAAAAATTCTCTGTGTTCCACTCATCTCCCCCCTCCCCTTCCCTGGGAACCACTGATCTTCTTACTGTCTGCATGATTTTGCCTTTTCCAGATTGTCGTATAGTTGGAGCCATTCGGTATGTGTAGCCTTTGTGTGTGTGTAATTAACCTAATTCTTAAACCGTACGAGGGCAGGGACATGTGTGTCTTTCTGGCTCTTGTTTTTCCAGTGTCTGTTGCGTAGTAGAAACAAAAACAGTAGACACAGACCAAAGAGTGTCTGCCATCTGATAGAGACCTAAAGGAACTTGTAGAATGAATATATGCTAATACATGAAGCTACTTATTTTCAAGTTGTCAAACATTTTGTATAATACACTATCTATCACATTTGGAAAATTTGTGTAAAATGTACTCATCCTCCATAATGTCAGTCCTGTGAATCATTGTGATTGGATGAGACAGAAACATAGCATTTTGTAGAAGGAGTGAGCATGTTATGATTGAAAATTACTTAGAAGCTCTTCAAAGGAAATGGTACGTATATATGTACATAACATGCTGTGCAAGGCCTTCCTCCTTTTCTGAATGAGCACGTTCATGTTCTGTCTAAATCAGTTCCTCCAATCAGGCGCCTGATGAGGCTGTTTTTACCGCCCTTGAATTTTCTGCACAGCAACAAGGAGGGAAGAACACCTAATCAGAAAGCCTGGAGGAAATTTTGCAAAGCTACATTTGTTTTTCTTTTATATTTTTCATTTATTCTTACTCCTGTCAGCTGAACAACATAGTTTGAAGTTAAATTTATCAATGTAGTGCTTGTGATAAAATAATAATTGTAAAGTCAGACTTTAAATTTCCTCAAATAATTTCTCAAAAGTGTGTGTAACTTGACTTTCTTGAATAATGAACATCTTCTAATATGTTTCTATAGCAATCAGTGAAGTTAATTTTTTTGTAAGAAGAACCTGGGACTAAGGCAATTTCTAGTAATTTTGGCCACATAAGATCTGATTGCAAATAGCCTATCGGAAAGTCTGATTAGTAGTTGTAGATGTGTCGATTTATAAAAGTGATAAAGTCATCATTAATTAATAAATGCAGTTTGCTTTGCAGAAAAATTCTCTTCCAAAAACACACCACTCATGGGATGCAGGGGTCTCTGTCTCTTGGGTGGCAGAAATATTGGGGCGCAATGAACTTGCTCCGGTTCTAGGGTTCTAGGAATTGGTTGTTGTTTGATAAGGAGCACACCGAGGTAATTCATTAGCGTTTCCTTCAAGAATTGTATATATCCAACTTGATCTTTTGTCCACCTGATTAACCAGCTAATTAAATTTTTATGGATGTCTTCTGACCTAGTTAGTCTGGCAGGAGTATGCATTAGTGGAGATAACAGATGAGGCTCTTCTTGACCCCCCTGTAAAATCAGGCCCCTCATCTGCTTCTCCCAGAAGGAGCTGTTTTTCCTAACATAAGAGAGATTGTGGGAACAAATAAACAAAATGAGCAAACACAGTCACTGGGAGATTTTAGACACCTCTAAGGTTCTACATTAGAAGTCAAAACAACACCGGGAGGAGAAGGGAAATGATGGTAAAACTGACATAATGGTACCTTTTAAGGACAGAAACACTTAAATAAGTATTGAAAAAATTAAATGAAGAAATAAATGGCTTATGGGCTGTACCAGCTTCCTTGGGGGATGTCTTTCTCTGTCTTAACATTTTTAAAAAATTTCATGCCTGTTTTAAAATCACTGATTTTAAGATTTCGACAGGTCTTGTCTCTTCAAGTTGTGTGATCTGTGTGATGTAGGAAGCTCAGTGTGTTAGTGGCTATCGGACAGTTTGATTAGAGCTGGTGAATCCTGGATGCTTAGAAAATGAGCAAAGGGGGCAGAGAAGAGGAAGGGAATTGAAATAAAAAGATTAAAAAAAATGTTTTTTTTTAAAGTGAGGCCAACTTTTAGGGGCTAGCAATAAATTTATCTTTGGCTTCATTCTCCATCTCCTTTTCCTTTTTCCTCTTAACCTCCCTTTTCTTTTTCTCTTCTTCATCCTTTCCGAATTTCCAGATCCTTATTTTTCAGGCTACAAACTCAAACTGAATTTATTGTTTATTTAAAATATGTTAGAGGAAAATATAGCTCAAGGGCCTTCAGACCCTAATCATCATAGTTTTCTTGGGAAATGTTGCTTAGTTACAAACTTTAAAAAAAAAATAATAGCAACACCAACAAAATTCCTAGGGTGGAGGCTGCTCGTATTTCACAGATCAGTGAACTACCTATCTGCTCTTTCTCCTCATTAAAATAAAAACCAGCATCTTCTAGAAAATTCCTTTTGCTTCTTACCCCATTGCTGATTGTGTTCTCAAATATCTGTGAAGAAATTAATGAGCGTTTGCAGCTCCCTAAATGTGCATATCCTTGGAAACGAATGTTGAATTTAGCTCCGGGCATGATGGATTGACCTATCATCCCTGTTATACATTGCGGTTTCAGAAAAATGATTTATAAGAAGAAAAACAGGTGTCATTTTGTTTATGATTTATGGGTTTTGATCTTTAATCCTGAATTTTTACATCATTAGTCCCGAGAAAGGGATATTATGAGACAGGTGCAATGAGATTTTGAATATTTTCATACGTATAAATCAGTTTATTTTCCATACCTTGGTCATGACTTTTATTATAGAGTGCACAATCATGATAAAACACACAATCCTCAGCCCTAGCCTGATTTCTCAAATATACATATTTGCCAAATTGCATAACCATATGTATATTTACATAGATATATGTGTGTGTGAAAAACCAATTCCAAGTCTACGTGAAGATTGTAATAGAGTTTATTCAAAGACATTTAATGATTGAAAAAAGATATTTAATGATTGAATATAAATAATCTGTATAGAAAATAAATTCCTTTTTAATGTGTGAGGTCACCTACGTTTTATAAAATGGAAAGATTTTTTTTCAAGGATTTATTGACCTAAGCTCAAGAGAATTGCCTTTCTCCTTGCCAGGCCCCACATAAATGAATAGGTGATATTTTTTATAAATGAGTGAGTACAAGGTCCAGATCTCTATAGAGACATCAGTCAGAAAAATTTTTCAGAGAAGTTCCTTTTTCCCCCCTCTCTACTCAAGATAACATTGAAAAATTATTACACATTACCTAGACTATTTTTTTCATCTTATGCTATTCTTTCTCCTTGAACAGTTTCAAAGTTTCAAGCTAAGCTAGAAGCTCCATCTTTAGAGGCAGAATGTATACCACAAATACTATAATACTTTTGAATAGAAGGATATGGTGTAGCTACAAAGAAAAGAAATGTTTTGCTGGCATATTTCAATTAAAGACAGTTTTGGAGGAGAAATCAGTATAAAAACATTTTTTAGGCGGGAATTTTCATCACAGTTTTGGATATTTTTATGTCTTTAAATACCTCAGGTCATTTGTGACAAAAGTTAGTTTGAATTAGTCTGTAAACGTAAAACCGAAATTAGGAGGGAAATGTCATCACTTTAGTCAGAGCAAACATAGAATGAGAACAATGGTAGATTTCTTGAGAAAGTGAGGTTTTCTTAAGAATTAAGGAATCTTTGTTTGTTCCATCTTTACTCCCCTATCCAATCCCTTTTATTTGTCATACCACTACTGCATTAATCACCAACTTTGTGATTCTCTGACGTAACGGAAATACACTGTAAATCAACTTGGTTTTTTAATTTTTTGTTTCTAACTTTACAGATTGTCTACACACAGAGCCAAATAACTTAACATTTTACATTTAGTTTCCTATCTAGGATGAAATGGGTTTGTTCTCTTTTCCTTTCTCTAGCATTTTACCACAGTGTGGGAACCTGCCCATACCTAATAGCTGTTTTGTAAATATTTGTTGATTGATGACAGAGGCTGGGTAGAAGAGTTTTAATGAATAATTAGTGCATTAAGTTAATCAATCATGGCAACAGTATTAATGTTGGTTTAGCTATTTCTAGACTCTGCTTTGATGAACAAAAACAGTCCACTGGGGTCTTTAAGTTCCTTGCCATATATATAAAATTTATATATATATTAAATACAATCTAAATTAATTAGAGACAAAAAAACTTCCTCAATAAATATCTAATATTTATATCTCTATATGTCTTCCTATTTCCTCATCAAAATACAACGGTGATTCAGAAAGAAAAAGAAAATGTTTCCTTGGTCCACTCACCCAGCACACCTGAATGTAATTAATTTTTTACCCTGTAAGCATCATTTCTCCTAAAACCAAGGCAAATAATTTGTCACAACAAAGGGAGGTGTCAAAGAGGTTGTTTTTCTTAGGGAGGAACTGATTGTTTTCTAATTGACCCTCAGTTTTGCTTCTGCAGCATTTCCCAATCATAGCTGGGCTTCCAATCCCTGGTTTTGATGTTGGAAAGCCAAACAGGAGAAAGTAATTTTTTTCCTCTCAGAACCATCTTTTTAAATGATTTTTTTGCATTTCATTTAAAAGATGGATTTCTTCCATCTTTGACATAACCAGCAATGTGGCCATTGATGTCTCAACTGTACTACACTAATTGCTGATGGTCGTGTTGCACAAATGCATTTGAAAATGATCTGAAGTAGGCATTCAGATGGCACTTGGTTGCGATGGTGACCTATATACTGCTGAAGAACTACAGACCTGCCCTGTTCTCCCTGTGGCCTCTTTCTTCAAGGACTGCCAACTCCCCAGGGCCACAGGGTAAGGAGCTCAAAACTATGGCTTCCTCATGCAATGTCATCGAAAATGGCACAGCTTTGAGCCAAAGCGGATGCTACTAATAACTACATTGGGACAGTGGCATAAATTGCTTAAACCAACTGGCACCTGTGATCACCTTATGATAGCAGGGCTCTCTGCTCATCCATATAAGGTTTATTTCCTTGAGTGCTTACAGCCTCCCTTCTTAAAGATTTCAGAAAAAGTTCACCTATGAATGGGGAAGAAAATATTAGTACAACGGAGTGCGGAACCCAACCCAAGTCAGTTTTTGACACTGACAAGGGCTGGACACCTATGGCACACCCCGATTTGAAACCAAAGAATCTTGAATGCTCACCCCCAAAGCCATCCTTCATGATAGGTTGATTTAGTGGGTCAGCATTCTTAAAAGTGAACTTGTTAGGGTCACTGAAGCAGGAACACACGAGACTGAGAATGGTAAAGAATTTTAAATTTATTGGATCACCTGGAAACCAGATGGGCTGAGCCCCAAATAGGTGCCAGCATCCAGGAATAGGCAGTCAGAGATTTTAAAGGACTCTGCGTGGGCTCTTTCGCTGGGGAATTCTCTGGGCAGGCCAGATCCTGGGCAAGTCTGGAGGGGAAAGTTACTGGTCTTAGCAAATGGAATGTGGTCTAAACGAAAGGGAATGTCTGTTGCAAAATGATCTAAAAAGGTCAGTTTCCCAGGGGAGGGGATATCAATTCTATTATTTGATCAGACCTAACAGAAAAAAAAATAGAAAGGGAAAATATAGACAAGAAAAGAATTACAAAGAAGATAGTGTAGATTGTTAAGCATTTTTCATGAAAACGTTGCTTTAGTTCCATGTGTGCTATGTGCTCCGTGTGGATTGCTGTGAAAAAATCCAGGTGCCATTGTGAGTAATGGTAGAAACAAATTACCAAATGCTGGCCTTGCGCATCTTTTGCTAGACTCTTCATTGTGATCCTCTGGTGTTGCCAGTTCCCGATGGCTGTAGCATTTTCCCCCTTTTCCTGCTAAGGAGCTCACTGAGGTTGCACAGAGTGAAGCTGGATGCTGCACAGAGCATCCCAGAGTGGGCGGGAGTGACTTCCCAGGGTCTACTCACATCTCTGGTTTTCTATTACATATCAGAGAAAGCTGACATTTAAGGAGAGGTGTGGTGAGGGATGCTTTGACTATAGAGTGTAATTGTCTTTGTTGTTGTTTAGCCTTATGTTTATGGATCATAGATAAGAGAAATTTGGTTTTGGAAGGGTTTTTGTATTTTTTACAGTATGTTTTCATTGATTATTTTTTGCGAAAGAGGAAGGGAGGGGATAGATACAAACATTGAGGAGAGGGGAACATTGATCAGCTGCCTCCTGTTCACCCTTTGCTGGGGATCGAACCCACAACCCTGGCATGTGCCCTGACCAGGAATTGAACTGGTGACCTCTTGGTTCATGGGTCCATGCTCAACCACTGAGCCACACGATATATAAAGGGCTGGAAATTTAAGTTAGCATAATGAATTAAAGGCTACTTCTGTTGCAGATGTTTTGAGCCTGGTATACTTAAGCAGATTTTTTATTTGATTACATATTGCTGTCTTTATTGTATAGTTATGCATAATTCACAGAAGACGCTGGAAATAATGTCTTTATGTCTCTGCCTGGCTTGCCTCAGACATCGCCATGCTACTGTTTGAATGACATTCACTAACCAAATCCAAACAGTTTAAGTATCTGAAAAGTTCAGTTGGAAACTGAAAAGCCAGGCTTGTCCTGCGTTTCACAAGGAAGCCGGGCTCTGGGCTCTTTAACGTGGAATTATTTCAGATGGCTCTCTTGAGCTCCCAGTGTTAGGCAGTCTACCACATCGAAACGTTATCATCAATTCATACATGAACGCCTAGAGAAAACGAATGTGCCCCAATTCCATAAAGATTGACGATGCCCCTGAAAGGATGGCGTCTATTTTGCGACAGAGCAAGATTTCTTATGTATCCTGGGAGCCATAGACTGCAGACACATTGCTATTCAATAGTGGTAGCTAATGATTTAATCTTTATTAATAGGAGAAAGGATTCCATTTGTTTAAGGTGCAGGTTATTTTGTGATGCTAAATGCAATGTAATTGATGTAATTTAAAAGTTCCAGGGATAATGTCATGATTAATTCATCTGTAAACAATCTGGCATCTTTCATTTTATGGAGGCAGGCAGAAATTTTTAACTAGGCGAAATGTGGGTAAGAACATTTATGACAACAATTACCATTTAAAAATATAATGCCCTGTGAAAGATGGATGTCCTGCGGGGCATTTTGCATTTGCTGTAAGGTCTTAAGAGCTGTAATTTGGAGTGATTCATTGTCTCCGTATGAAAGAAAGACGAGGACAGCATAACCAGCTTGGTGTCTTTGGGATGAATAAGGTTTCAGAATTTCATGAAAGAGGTTATTGAGCATATTTCAAGGGTCAATTTCTTGAGAGTTTTGCTGCCCCGATGCAAAACTACTCATTCATCCAATCATTTATTCATCCAGTCAATAAATATCATGGAGTGCCTTTTAAAGGACAAGTGCTTTGGGCGAGACTGGGGGTGTGTATACTGATTACATTATTTCTGCCAGCAAAGAACATCCAAAGCATTAAGAGAGAGTTTAAGTGAAATACAATTAATATACTAAGGCATTCATGAAGTGGATAATATAGGAACAATGAGAGAGAGGGCATTTAACCCAGACTTGAGATATGCTGGAGGAATTGGCATGTGTCTTACTTAACTTTCAACTTAAAACTGCATGTTACTTAGATGGATGTAAAGTCTATGAAAAGTTATTGCAGGCAGAGAAGATGACATGAGTTTTAAAAACCAGACCAAACAGAGCTGTGTAATGTGAGAATATGCTGCGTTTCTAGTGAGTAATGTGCAAGGCAAGGAGCAGAGCATGGTAGAGTGAGACTGGAGGGGTAGGAAGATGCTAGAATGAGGTCAATTATTTAGTCCTCATTCTGTAGATTATGAAGTCATGGGAACACTATTGGGTAGATAACCTTGGGGATTTGAAAGGGATGAGAGTACATGTTTTCAGAGAACCCTGTTAGGATTCCGTTGATGTCATCTGGGGAAGATATGATAAAGGCGTGGCTACCAGTGGGCTAGGGCTGAAACTTGAGAGGGAATGGGACAGTTCAGCATAAACTTGCTCTTTCAGAAGCTTAGAAATCAAGGCATAATAAACGGGTATTTCAGAGAAATGAGGGTTACATAGGCATGGAGAGGAGTCCATAAAAGACAACAAAGAGACAGTGACGGGGAAACACTTGGAGAATTAGAGTGCTGCCATAAATAGAGTGCTCCAGAAATAGAGTGCTCTGGGAATAAGTGACTGACGGAATCCTTGTGATGTGGTGGGAATAGGAGAGATGGCCCTGACTATGAGGTCATCAGGGACTTTGGGAGAGCAGGGTCAGTGGAAGATGACAGTTAGAACCCCAGTTTCAGAGGACAGAGTCGTGAGTGGAGTTGGGAGTCAAGGAAGTGGAGGTGACATGTGGGTAGTTGTGTGTCTGAGAGAGTAAAGCCTAGATATCGAATTCTCTGGATCTTCAACTTGCCGTTGACCATGGCCAATGTTGCCAGTGAATATATACACAAAGCACAAAAAGGAGTCCACTGGTTATTTATCATTATTGGCTACAGCTTTCCCCACAAACTCCAGAGTATTCTTTTAATGAATGAGGCATATTCTTTAAGTGCAGACCTGCTTGTAAAACCAGCTGGCTTAGTGACTTGGGGTTGAGGGATTAGCTTCAGAGGTGCCCAGGTAAAGAATGAATAAAAGTGGAACAGAGTCATATCAGTAGAATAGATCCAAGCAGGTGGTCTTTTCATGGGGAGGGTGGGTTAAAGGATGTTTCTTTAATGTAGCAAACATAATACTGTGTAAGCTCTTTAAAATGTGAACTATTTAAGTGTTTATGCAATCTAATGAGGTAAAAATACTCTTATAGGTGAATAAATAGGAACAAAGAGTTAAGTAAATCGTCCAAGGTCACACTGTGGGTAGAAGGGAGGGCCAGGATTTGAACCCGGGAAGTCTGGCTTCAGAGTGTGTCTTCTTCCATGCTCCTAATATGCTCTGTTGCATGGTTTCTTGGATTTACCAATAAGGACATACAGTAGTGATTTAAGGATATCATTTAAGATCTTCTGGATTCAGTCTTGGTCAATAAGAACTAAAGTAGTTCTTTAATTCAGACTTTTAGGCATACAATAGTTCAATATGAAAAGCGGGACTCGTATCATTGAGGAAGTTTCCACACCAGTCTATCTGTACTGTTCAAAATACAGGTGCAGTGATACTGATATTTATTCATTGGAACTGTTAGCCTTGAGTCTCCAAAAATGGATCCCATCCAAGAATGAGACCTCTAAGAAGAGAATGCAAACGTTTTGGAAGGGGCATTATGAAAAATGAGACCACGAGATGGGGATTCAGCTGGGGACCAGTAAAGGCACGATAATCAGCTCCAGAGCCTGGCTGGGTCTGAATAGCCGTCACTGGCAGTGGCCCAGCTGGTCTGGCTTTATGACTTGACTTTCACTAACAATAGTCAGTAGAGCAGGAAGATGTGTGGGTATCGGTGCGCCCCGTGTGTCAGGGGTTGGGGAAACAAATGTTCCTGTCTGTTCAGGGTTACTGAAGGGAAATGCGGCGAGGCAGATGGAGAAGGAAGCAGTTGGAATTTGAGGAATATATATTTACATAGTTTTGTACAGTTCAGTAATAATCCAGATAAATTGCCTGGGCCAGATGGTGGGTTTATCCAGCCATGCTGTGCGCCTTTTTGTATGCAAATGAAATGTCCACATAGCAAGAGAGCTTTGGGAAGAGTCCAAAAGGAAGCAGCCAATTCAACCTAAAAGGTGATAAATTTAGGACCCGGAGAGGAGAAGACTGGAGGTTGACAATATTGTTTTCTAATTTGTCCTAGTGATTTAATTTTAATAAATGAATGTGAACCTAACTATTCCCTAATAGATGTATTGTGGGCTAATCTTTTGCATAAGTCTGCTGCAGAAGAGGCTAATAAAATGAAACCCTTATTCTATTTTTGGTTTATTCAAACCATTTTAATTTTCCAAAAACTAACCAAGGGCGGGGCAATGAAGAAGCCCCTGAGGGTTCAGAAATTGCCAGTTCTCACAATAGCCTCATGGAAATGCCTTCTGGAATGAAGTTGAGGAGAAAGCACGGTTTGATCAGAACCAGAAGGGGGCCTGCCATCATAATGAAACCGATGGAATCTATTTCATCCAAAGGCCCTGCCACCCGCATTCACAGTGTGTTCTTTATCACGTTACTCTTCCTCCTCGGACTGGGGTCAGTATGGGGCATGTGACTCAAAGGTTGGCTAATTCCTACCCTCAAGAGGAAGATCTGGCAAATTAAATACCGCTTGAGGATTGGGAGCATGTGCTATTGAGTTATCTGGGAATAGGAACTAGAGCAACACTTAAAAGAGAAGTGATGAAATTGCCTAACTTTTCAGTAAGAAAAGAATTCCTCCCAGAGGAGAGAAGCGTCTAGAGCAGAAATTCCATGAGGAGAGACCAAGCAAACCTTAAGACTGATAGAGAGAAATTGGTTATGTTGGCGAAATGAGTTGAGTTGTCCAACCATTATGGTAAACTTTTCTGTTCCTTAACCCCTTCTTTTAGTAATAGCTGAACCCTAGCCACAGATAGAAGTCTGTGACCTAAGCCTAACCAATCACATCATTCCATCTGCCTGGCAACAATGATTGGTTCAAGGACTAGGCATGTGACCTTAGCAGGGCCAATCAGATTTTTTACTTCTAGAATCATTATTTAGATAATGACAAGAAGAAATACTTTTCCCCCCTCTGGGAGTTGCTGAGTTGAGATGCTGGTGGTAATTTTTATTGGTCACTGTGGAGCTAGCCTACTTTCAGTAGAAGAGAAAGATCGACCTTCAAAGAGAATCAAAAACATGCAGGAATGAGAAACAAATGGAGAGAGGATCTCTATTTCTATCTTTAGCATGTTCTGTCTTGATTAGTGATATCTTTCAGGTCCCAGTGGCGAGTTCTATTCTTGTCTGAACAAAATTAGCCACCTAAAAAATGACCACTCGCTTTTTTCTTTTTCTTTTTTTCCTGAGTCATCCATGAGTATGCTCTTTGTAAGAAGACCATCACTAGGTAAAACCACAGTTTCAAAAATCAAATCATAGAAGGCTGTGGTCAGGAGGAGGAAGTTTAGAATATTAGAACTTGAAAATGCATCAATTCTGAGAAATGGCAAGATCTAATAGAAAAAAATGACGGTGCAATGCTGTCAGCTTCTACCCACATCAATGTATTCTTTCTAAAGGCTGTGAGAACAATGGGTCAGAGGCCTGGGTGCAGAGTGCCTTGCTGTTTCATTCAGAAAATCATTGAGAGGGAAAAAGACGTTGGAGATTGGCAGGGCCTGGGAATGAGGATTTGACTCCGGTACAAGTAGGGTGTGCAATGGAAGGGAAAGGCTGTTGAGCCATGGTTGATGGAAGCAAAATTCTAGCGGAAGCTGTATTGAAACCCAAACACAATCAGTGTCAGGCACAGGCAGAGCATTATGTCTGTTTTATTTTGTTATTATCTTTTTAAAATATATTTTATTGATTTTTCACAGAGAGGAAGGGAGAGGGATAGAGAGTCAGAAACATCGATGAGAGAAAAACATTGATCAGCTGCCTCCTGCACACCCCCTACTGGGGATGTGTCCACAACCAAGGTACATGCCCATGACCGGAATCGAACCTGGGACCCCTCAGGCCGATGCTCTATCCACTGAGCCAAACCGGTCAGGCCTTATGTCTGTTTTAGATGTTATAGTTCAAATGGAAGGGTTTTCTTTTCTTTTTCTTTTTTTTGGTCTATTTGTTTTGCCACTTGGGGTAATAAAGTGAACATTTATGAACAAGGTCGAAAGAGACTTTGTTGGGAATAGAATCTGCAGAAATAGCACAGCGAGGGCTGCCTAGTTAATGAGAGTTATTTCGTGGTTATCACTTTGAATTTCTACAGGGACCTTAGGGATAGTCCCAGGCCAAAGGCTTGTGTGGCTGAGTAGAAAGTAACAGGCTCTCAAATTAAAACCTCCACTGGGTGGCAGCACATAATGATTTTTTTTTAAAATACGTACTTTTCTTTTTTTTTCATTGTTGACAGTAAATCTTTGCCTTTTAATATATATTTAAGGTGTATTTAATTAACTTTGAAATCTTAAGAATGTAACATACAAAATGGCATTTCAACATGTGGGTGTGTTGGAGAATCATTACTCAGTTTCCTTCTGTTATAGATGAAACTGTGTCCAGAGCCCCCATGTGATCTGTACAAAACCCTTGCCCCATCCATGTGCTCTGATTTGGGGCCACCCCAGAAAGGACACTTTATTTTAAATTAATCTTTCAAGAAAAACCCACATATTTATAAAATTTGTTCTAGGGTGCCTATAGGCTAATGGTTGACCAAGAAGTCGCCCCTATTAGCTTAAGCAGAATTAAAGTGCTCAATAATAACTCTCCATCTCACTGTGCTATTACTCAGGTGTCACACTGGTGTACTTTTGCTCCAAAGACACTTGGTGGTTGATTATTACCTGTCTCCTACGTGGACCACACACCCCATAATGGCAAAGACTTTGTGTTTTGTTCCATCTGCAGGTAGCAAGTGCTGTCTGAATATTTTTGACTAAATATATGAGCACAAAATATTTCACATGACTACATACCCCATAATCATACATATGAAGCTAAGGTGTTCTCTTTCAATGGACCTTGGTGAATATTTATCAGAAAGAGGAAACCAGGAAAAAGGAAAGAAGTTAAAATCTAAGATGTACCACCCGGGAGTGATAACAGGGAATTTGGGGAGGGATGAGCTGTGCTGAGTGGTTTATAAACAAGGTAAAGATATCACATAGGAACACACGCTATCTCAAAGGGTAAAACAATAACACCAACCCTGTCTTCTTTGCATTACAAATTCCATTTGCATTTCAATGACTCTGAACTCCAAAGAATATGTTCTACTAAGTCTCTGAGATAAGCCACATGTGCTGTGTTTCAAATCACATAGTAATAAAAGTGATCCAGTACTTTGATAGATTTGCATAATTCCCTGACTGGTCTATCATTGATTCCCCTTAAGAGATGAATATAGACTCTCCATGAAAAACAGAGCTTCTGAAATCCAACTTCCTGTGTGGATTGCATTATTACTTTGTAGAGAAATAATTTCTAGCTGTTTTCTTGCTGTTCCCTGGAGTTCTTACAATTTTTTTTTTTTTTACGTATCCATCCTAGCATGTCCAATTTTCTAAAGCTCCTTAAAAATCATTCATGCCTTTCTACTCATTTTCACTTATTAACGTTGACCCAGGTTTCTCTTGGCCTCATATTTTACCTTTTTACCTTTATTCCATCTCTCTCCTCTCATCCCCCCCCCCCCCCGAAATAAATTGTATTTTCAGGCCATCATACATCTACTTGTTTTTCCCACCAAGCAGCTTTCCATGAAGCTCAGGAGGAACGTTATTGAAGATGACAGCCATTATATTTTCCTAGGACATAACGTTTCTTCTTGTATGAAATGACAGATTTGTCATATTTCCAGTGGCATTTAAAATTAGAGCACAGGTTGTGATTGCGATCCCAGAAATGTACCGATTCTCAGTTTGACTTTATGCATTAATTAGTTCATTCATTTTCTCAGTGCACTGCAGGGATGTGCCTCTCTATTACATCATAATGCCCCTCATTTTCTTCCTAGCGAGCCTGAGGCATTCATCTCTCCAGCAGGGTGGTCAGGTAGGAAATGAAGACTTTTATAAAAGAAATGCACAGAGAACGAGTTATTTTCTAAGTAGAATTTTGGAGTGAGTCGACTATGACAGATTTTGCTAAAGAATATTATGAGCTAAAACCCACAGGTCTCCAATGAAGCTTTTTCTCCTTTAATGTAGAGATTTTCCCCCTCTGATCAGTGAGGGCTAAGCTTTGGAATGGATTTGCTGGATGAGAGGGATTTAGTAGATCAAGTCTGAAACTCTCTTGATGGAGCTGGCAGATTTTGGGGAAGAATGAGTCAGGAGTGGGGGAGGCAGAAGATCAGACACATGGGTCCCTCTTTCTCTTTTTTCAAATCACATGTGTTCGACTGGCAATGTGGGAATACCAACGATAGGCGCTCTTGGCTGGAATTGTGTTTGGGTCACTGAAAGGGTGTGCCAGCAGGCTGTCCCCTGTGACAGCTGGAGGGTGGCTCTGAAGGAGAGCACAGATCACAGTGTGGTAGCAGAGAGAGCCGACATTCAGCACCCGAGTCCCCCTACCTTGCTGTGCAGCATCCAGCGAGCCCTATGTTCTAAGGTGGGACTTCGCAGGTAGCTTAGCAGCGAGTGGGCAGCTCTGCCACGTGCCCACTTCATTGAGAGGTTGGTCATTCTGCAGGTAGGCACTCTAGATCAGGGTCTCAAGGGAGGGAGTTACAGAGACGCAGAGAGACTGGTAACGCAAGCAGGAGGCAAGATGAGGTCAGCTCAGCTATCCACTACTGCTAGACCCTGACCAAGTCAGTCAGGGGAGACTAACCGGGGGGTGAAACCCGCCTCCAAATTAAGCCCCCCTGCCCATATGTTAGCGATGACCAGAAGGACAAGGACATTGAGTGAGGACCACACGAGAGAGAGGACACCGTATGGATTCCAGAATGACTCCAACCAATGGGCACAAGGACATGTTAACTTGTACTGTGTGCTTAAGAAAGCTCAAAGAAACCTGCAAGTCTAAGCTAATCTCTTAACGACACTAGAAAAAATCTAATTGTTCATATGAAGTTTTAAACCAAATCAGTACATTGTAAATGTTCTCCAAAGGTTGGTATTGAATTTGGGGGAGGGAGGGCAGGATTCTTGAAGACAGGTAAGTTATACAGAAGAAGCAATCACATTTTTTTGCATATCTAAGAAGCCTTGCTATAAATAACCACTCTGTCACAGTGGACAAGTCATTTCAATACGGTGAATATTAATGCAATTTTCATTTGGAAAAGTAAAGGAGTTGGGACATATAATTCCTAAGGTCTTTTCCAGTTGTGAGGGTCTATTTGTATGTGCAGTCTGCCCTGTTTATCTAGAGGACAGCAGTACTCCATTGTTTTAATTTTTATGATAGAATTAAACTGATGTACTGGGCTGGCCTCTTTCAGCCATACTTGTGACCAGAGCCGTCGGTTTTGAATGCAGCTAACCACATCCAGGCTATAGCTGTAGGTTATAGCCCTAAAGTAGAACAGAGATGTCTAGTCTATAGGAATTGAACCTGCCACTTTGTGCTCATCAGTCAGATGCTCCCGCCAACTGTGAGCAAGCATTTCCCAGGGGCAGATAGATTCCTGACCCTCATCTCCTCCACATGCCCAGGAGAGCTCCAGCTGCATCACAGACAGTGCTGTTCCCAGAATGTCATTTCCCAGCTTAGGACCATAACTTTCTACATGCTGCTGCCATTAAAAATTGGTTTTGTTGACCTATATTCCTGACCACACTCCCTGTGGGCACAACGTTGGGACAGTTCGGTGAATTCCTAGTTTTCCTTCTGAATTCGCCACAAGAACTACATTCTCTGGGACCTGTTCTGGCTCTCCTGGCCTAGCTGTCTTCACAGCTGAGAAACTGTGGCCTGCTGCTCCTGACATCTGGGGTCTGTTTCCATCGTGCATGCGGGCATTCCCCGGTACTCAGGGTCCATCCGCTCCTCTGAACTCTGGGGACCTTAAACCACAGGGCATCCTAACGACAAGAGATAATAGCTGCCCCCACCCTTGACCGCAAACACAAGCATGACTCCATGAGCTCCTTGGGGTCAGTAGCAGAGCCTCAGTCAACCTCAGACCCACTGCAGTTCCTGGTTCTTTGAGGTGCAGAGTGAATTTTTTACAGAGAACGCTCCCTCATTGCCCAGGCTTCTCTTCCTGTGTCTTCTACTGTATATGCATCCATTCATGGCTGTGTGTGTGTGTGTGTGTGTGTGTGTGTGGGTGTTTTAATTTATCCATGAACCCTTTTAATATCAGTTGCTCAATTTCTAACCAACCCTTTTCATTGGTTAAAAAGAGATTTTTGGATAGTTTGCAGACATGGCCAGTACTGTAGGTCAACATTTTATAAATGTCAGATAATGTAATACAATTACATTTGAATTACTTTGTGACCAAGCTTTTCAAAAAACTTACAGTTATGCACAGATGCATATTACTTTCTTATTCATTATGTAATCATTTTCACATCCATAATGTGATATGGTTTTAAGTTTTCAATAGGAAAAGGGAGCAAGATACACAAATCTTGAGTGTGCGGAAATTTTCTTCTCTAACTGAACCAGAGCTAGAACATAAGTCAGTTTTATTTCTCACCTGGGAAAGCTAATATCACTTCCTCTGTATCCGCTTTTGTGATATTCCATAGAATAAATAATAAGAAAGTGACTCTATTTGTAAAGGAGAATGGTCTAGGAAGCCTTGAATAGAAATTTCAAATAACACAGTAGTTACAAGCTGAGTGACTGATTTGTCATGGAATCAATAAAGCTCCATGTGAGAGGCGATGGCAGAAAACTAGACAAAAATTGTGTGATGCGGCAATGGAAATTCACCTGGCAGTGCTCAGGAATGCATCTGAAACCTATTGCATCACTCCAATGGGGCCCGTGTTCCAAATGATAAGAGAACCCATTGTGTGTTTTCTATCTGAATGAGCTTTTGTCATTTAAGCCACAAGAATGTCATGTGGAACTGCCCAGCGGAGATGATGCTGAGCACACGTGTGCTCTGAAACAGGCCACGGGCTTGGAATTAGGGGAGTAATGGATAAGTGTAAAGCTTTGGCGGGGCACCTGATTGAATTTTCAGCCTCTCGGAGGTACCAGGCTATTTGAGTGGGCGTGTCCTTTTGGATTCCAGTGCCATTGCAGATAGAGGTGTGAGTCTTGCCCTCTGACTTAAATACCTTCTCAGGCTTCTTCTGGAAGGTGCTGCGTTCTGGCAAAGTCACAGGATCGAGTCTTGTGGTGGGGCCTCAGATCCTGCAATAGCCCACTTCCTTCCCCATTTATTTAAAGCAGTGATTTTCAGCCTTTTTCATCTCATGGCACACATAATAAAGGAATTACTAGAATTCTGAAGCACACCAAAAGGAATATTATTTTGTTGCTGATCTGACAAAAAAAGGAGGTATAATATTGATTCATTCACACCAGATGGCTATTATTGTGTTGGCTATTATCATTTTTTAATTTGACAATCTAAGGGAAGAGAATTCAGTGTTTCTGAGTAGATAATCAGGTACTTCATGCTTTCAAAATTAAAATTAAAAAAAGTATGTATAGTGGGGCCTTGACTTACGAGTGTCCTGACTAACGAGTTTTTCGAGATACGAGCCATCTCTCAGCCGATTTTTTGCTTTGAGTTGCGAGCTAAAATTCGGGTTACGAGCCAGCTTTAGATACCCCACCGCTAGTTGACGCAGCGAACGTCACAGTGAACGCCACAACATCAGCCCAGCATCACGTGTCTCACTTGTTCACTTTATGAATTGACATACGAGTAATTTGAGTTATGAGCTCCGTCACGGAACGAATTAAACTCGTAAGTCAAGGCCCCACTGTATGTGTTTATATGTGTGTGTGTGTGTGTGTGTGTGTGTGTGTGTGTATCTTGCAGCACACTGGTTGAAAATTGCTGACTTAGGGCAATAGCTTTGCATTGAACCCCTGGGGTGTTGTCTCTGTATGGAGAAGACCTGCCAGTTTGCGATGAAGAAAGGCCATTGAAACTTATAACAAGTCGGAGAGGAGCAGGGCTCACTACTTCATAGCACACCTTTCCAAACTAACTTCTCCGTTGGGCAAAGGCACATGGGCAAGCCTGTCTCTGTATCCATGATATCCGTGTGTTTCCGAGGGATACTAAGTGTACGGGCACTTTCTGTCACTTTACCAGGGAGGAGACCTAGGGATGCTGGCAGGTGATAACTGTGATTGTATAGCCTCACCATATATTCATAGACGGCCTGCAGATATGTGTGTATATATGACATGTAAGGACAGACTCAATCACATAAAATTCTCAGGCTACACCAGCCTTCAGAGTCAGATGTTTTCTGAGAGCTGAAAAGAGCCAGGGAGTCAAAATTGTAGTTTTAGAAAGATTAAAAGCACCAACACAACATTAAAAGCTACTGCTCTATATTCTATTCCTTCTGTAGGAATATTAAAAATCCAGTTTTGCTAATTTTGTGTATGATAGGGCACCTGGAGACATATGTCTTCATAAGTCTCTTAATTGCATTTTTAAATCATTTTTGATATGGTGGTAAAACATGGTTTCACAAGTAACATTTTTATATGAAATTATTGACAAATTATCAGGAAAATAAATGTGTGTGATGTGAGAAGGGAGCGCCATGTTACAGGTGTCACCATTAAAGATGCCTAGCTTAAATGATGGCTCTGACAATGTATATGAGACAAATTAAAGTCAGCCAAGGATATGTGGGGTTTATTCCCATAATACTAAGCCTGATTCAGTATCAGTGCCTTTGTTAATGTGATGAATCACATCTCTCACACAAAGAAGAAAACCCACAACACCTCCTCCAAATCTGAAAGGGATTTGTTAAAGGTCAATACCTATTCCTTATTTTTTCAAAAGAGTTGGTTAAGTCAGAAGAGAAAGATTTCTTTAATTTGCTAAGCCTTGCTCATTTTTAGTGTTCCCTTGGTTGTAGAAGCTTTTCTAGCTTCGTGATCTTTATACTCATAATCTAAACCCATCTTTACAGTCTTGCACTTTCACTTTCTACCCATCTACTTACCTTGTCTTTGCTTGTCACCATGTCCCAGTAGGTCTCTTCCACATGAACTGATGTAGTAGGCTCACTTTCCCACGGCCTTCCACTCTACCAGGGTGGCTTCCTTTTGGACCTTGGATTTGGACTGACCCAGCAATAAACTCTGCCCTGCACTCCTTTCCCTGTTGTGCTGGTGAGACCTGGCTGTAGGGTTGTGGCCCCACAAGTCTAGAAACACATCATCGGTGCCTCACAGCCCTGCCCTCCACATATCACCTTGATAAACAGAAAGATAAGCATAAAAAAATCACCTGCCCCCAAAACTGCAAGTACAAAGGAGCTGTTTGGATGAGCACCAGGGAGGAAGATGCGGAACCTACTTAGTACAGCTCCTGTCAATCAAGAATGTGTGGGAGGACACTTACTATAATTAGGTAATTTAAAAAATATATAATCGTAGTTAACCGAGCAAAAACGTAATAGGATTCAAGAGAAAAGAACAAAACAAAAACAAAAAGATTAGTCAACTAAAATGCCTTCTGAGCATTTACACCAGTTGGGACTATTCTCCCTTTTTTTCTCTGGTTTCTAGGACAATGACTGATAGAGTTGTTAGGTAATAGTGGTTTTTGAGTGAATGCAAAGAAAAGAAATCACCAAAGGTGCTCGGGAAATCCAGGAGAAAACTCTGGCTGAATGGTGGTATTACAAAGATCAGGCTGAAGTCCAATGAGAAGCCCTTGGATTCAAAAATTGGTGAACTTTGGTGACTGTAGTAAGATGGGAGCTAGAATGTAATGGGATGAGAAATGAACTCAAAGAGATAAAGGAAGAGAAGAGAGTACTGTTTCCACATATTTGGAGGGACACCAGAAAAAAAGAAAGGGTGTTTATGTAGCTGGGATTTAAACATTTGAGAGAGCCGGTAATGCTACTAACTTCAAGAACAAGAGAAATGTTAATTCGGGGTTATAGAGAAGGGCTTTTGGATGACTTTAAATTAGATGTCATTTATCCATGGAAATAAGGACGATGGAGTTTCACATAATGTGTAAATAATGATTTTTTAAAAAGTATCTTACTAGCATTTAAAATGGACCCATTTGTTTATTTGTTTCATATATGGAGACAAAAAGATTTTGCTACTTTATTTTAGGGTGGTCAGGGAAATATAGACATAGCATAATCACTAATAAATACATTGGCAAATTTGATTTTTCCGGAAGAAAAACCTAAGCCCTGAAAACTTGTTTCCCATTCATTTATCCGAGCAGATTTCAGGGCTGGGTCAGTGAACAATTTGGTCCATCTGGGAAAGAACACTCCCTTTCCTTCTGCGTAAGGTTTGAAGGAAGCTTTTGTACACGATGAAAAGCGAGTCTGCACAGTCTTGTATATTCAAAACTGCCTCCCTTGCAGAACAAGTCACCTGGGTGTTTACCTAAAGATTCAAAACTTGTCTTTTATTTTCTTCCTTTTGGGCTCTGCATGCCCTGGTGAAAGAACACCCAGGTCAGCAGTTTTGTCACCAAAGAGCCATAGAAAGAGCGTTCAGGCTGCACAGAGCCCCTCCCTGATTGCACTGGAGGGTTAGAAAGAGGAGGCTTTTCACTTAAAAATTGGAGGCAATTAACCAGCTTTGAATTCGCTCCCATCAGCAAGTGTTATATTTGAGGAATCTAAGGGATTGCTGACACAGACTCCGGGCTAAGACGGAAGAGTTTATCTTCGTGGGCAACAAGGTACATGGGGTGGCCGTTCGAATTGGAGAGACTAGCATACAGGTTACAACTGCGCCCCATAAGTTACTGAGTTAGTTGTATGTCTCTAAGCAAGAGCTTCAAGGGTAAGTCAAGATTGATCAACTCGGAGAGGGAGACTCATGAAAACATCTTCCTTTGATCTTCCACAATTGTTTTAATTTCTTGAAAAAAATACATCACAATAGCTGTGTTCTAGGAAGCTTGCCTATGTCCCATAGAGTCCCGATTATTCGGTTTTTAATTACAGGGTAGGTTCACTCCCTTTGAGATGATCACACTTCTGCTCTGTCCCTGTGGCTGTGGCTCGTCTAGTCACACAGGGGCCTGGTGGAAACAGGCACAGAGAGAAATCCCCACCACGCCACTGACTCGCTGCATTCCTTGACCCAGTTACTGCTTATTTCAAGCCTCAGCTTCCTCACCAGTACCACAGTCACAGCTCATCACCTCGTGGCATTGCTGCATTGAATAAAGGGGGTGTGTGCCTGCACCTGGTGGGAAGTGGTGCTGGCAACCCTGGGGTGCCCTCCTGTACGTTCTTCCCTTCTCCGGGTCCTCCACCTCCTCACAGTGACCACATGAGGTGGGGCTCTCCTTCTCTAGTGAAGAAGGGGCACAGTTAGGCATTTTTGATTGTCTTCGTCCTCTCAAAATTATAATTTCTTCTTTATGCATTTACTACGTTTCCAAATTATGGTTTAAAAAAAAATCATCCACCTAGCTGGTGTGGCTCAGTGGTTGAGCATCAACCCCTGACCCAGGAGGTCATAGTTTGATTCCCAGTCAGGGCACATGCCTGTGTTGCAGGCTGGATCCCCAGGAGGGGACGTGCAGGTGGCAGCCTATCTCTGTCTTTCTCATCATTTATCTCTCTATCCCTTTCCCTTCCTCTCTCAAATATCAATAAAAATCTACATTAAAAGAAAAAGAAATAACCTAAGGTCACACACACAAAAAAAGGATCATTGGAAAATTCACAAGTTTGATACAAAAAGAATCCTAACAGATCTTTACCTACTAGGAATTTTACAGTTTGTTAGAACATACTGTTATTTTTAAGATTCTTCCTCTTTGTGCATTTAGGTCCCTAGGAGGGGAGATAAACAATGGTTAATACTCTGGAGATCTGTGTAGGATATAAGACCAGTAAGACAAGTCCCCTCTATCAAATGCCTTGACAGTCCCTCAGACACTGACACGGTGTCAATAAACTAAGTGAATAGAAGCCGGTCCATCGGCAGCTCGGCTGTTCTCTTTACTGGTCAGATGCTGTGTCAACACCCTAATGGCTTTGAGGGATTTGTTTCTTCTAGAGTTCAAATTACAACTCTAAATAGAGATGAAGCAATTTTCTTCCCAGTGAGAAAGGAATTTGAATTAGACAATAAAATAACAGATAACAGAAGCGGCTTCTAAAAATAAAGTTTTATTTTACCAGGGTGAATCTTTGATAGCATTCAAAGGGCCATAGGCAATGAGGCTTAGATTTTGAAAAGTAATGTAAATCACAACAATAAAATACATAAACCACATAAAAACCCAGACATGAAGTATAGTTGACCCTTGAACAATACAAGTTTGAACAGCACAGGGTCCACTTAAATTCGGATTTAAAACAAATAAATACTGCAAGTGTATTTTCTCTTTTTAAAGAACTTTTTTTTTTTTACTCTAGGTTAATTTAGTGTAAGAATGTAGAATTCAACATATTTGACATACAAAATATGTGTAAATCAACTGTTTATGTTACTGTTTGGGGGAGTCAAATATTATATGTGGGTTTTGACTGTGTGGAGGTTGGCACCCCTAACACCCCCACCCCGTTGTGGTGTTCAAGGTCAACAGTGTTTCATTCGCTCTGAGCAGCATTGGTGAAGAGATACTTAATCTGAGTATTATCTATGTG
This sequence comes from Myotis daubentonii, assembly GCF_963259705.1. Lineage (NCBI taxonomy): Eukaryota > Metazoa > Chordata > Mammalia > Chiroptera > Vespertilionidae > Myotis > Myotis daubentonii. Next base: position 10,305,793 of record NC_081859.1, read on the forward strand.
TTCTAACTTTTGACACTTAATGGGTAAGAACGGGCAGGGATTATTGAAACTAAACTTTATTGTGAAAAATTCCCCCCCCCCCCATCTGAATAATGGATATAAAAGCATAAATTTCCTTCCAGTTCCCAGCAATCACTTTAAGTGATGGATGATAACATGGTGATCTCATTTAAGCCCAAGGCTGTAAATAGCATCTATAATGCTGAAGATCCCCAAGGTTATCTCTTTATCCTAGTTTTCTCTCTCTCTTAAACTTCAGACACATATATTATGTTGCCTCCTTTAAAATGTCAGTTGACTATCTGATTTAAAAAAATCTTAAATTTAATATGTCCAGACAGAATTCCTGATCATTTCCCCCTAAAATCTGTCCCTGTTAGTCTTCCCCATTTCAGTAGACACTTTCTTCTATTGCTGAGTCCCAAATCATTGGCTTCATGTTAATTCTTTTTGTCTCACATGCTACACCTAAGATAGTTGGTACCCAGATTTCCGGATTCATCATTCCCTCAATTTATTTTATAGAGTTATATTGCATGTACATATATATACATATTTTCTCTATTATAGTTATTTTAATTGTATTCAACTTTATAGAAAGATTATTATAGTCTATGTATTTTTGAATGTATCTTATCACTTAATATTATATCGCTAAAATATTGCCTGTTGTGATAGTTTGTTTGTTCAAAAAGCGTGTATATTCCACAGTTTAGATAACTATTCTCCTGGTGATCAGACTTTGAGTTTTGTGCTTTTTAAAAAATTATCAATGATGTCATTATTGTTTAAGTATCCTTTTACACGTGCCCTATATTCACAAAATGCCCACACTTTGCCATCTGCTGAGCTTAATCTACAGGTTCTGCAATTAGTCTGAAATTTGATGTACTGAGCAATGTCAAGTTAGTTGCCACAGAGCTCTCCTGCCCATGCTGGGCTCTTGATTTTCAGGAGGCTGTCCGTCCCAAAGGACTCATTCCAAAGGGGCCCCTGAAAAGCTGCCAGAGAAGCTCTTCCCAGTGTCCCCTGCCCTAATCTGCCCCACCATAGCCGCCTTTGGAGTTGGTGTTCCCAGAGACTTCGCTTTGGGTCTGAAGGTATGGTAGTGGGGGGTGGGGGAGCTTTTGCTCCCTCTGGTCTTATATCCTTAAGGTAGAGGGGAGGACACAGGTCTGTGGCCAGGGAGGGCCGATTCCAGACTTCTCTACTTGAATATTGGAAGCGGTCTTCTCTATTGAAATGGTAGGAAGCATGCCAGGACTACTTTTTAGTTTCTAAATAGCATAAGCACTATAAATCAGCTGCATTGTTTCTTGGGAAAATGTATTCTGTGTCCAAAATAACCTATTTACAAATGACCTTTTGCAACATCACCTGTTTACAAGTGAGGGGCTCTGGATAATGCACCCCAGAGCTAAATGCAAATAGATTTTCATTATCCGTGGTTACGGATCATCTGCTTCATTGCCCCTCTTCATTAGCACAGATAATAGAGAGCTAACTGAATTACTGCTCTCAAGCATGTCCATTACTTTTGTTCTGTACTACACCAGGTTCCTGGGTCTTTAACATCATCCTTTCCAGCTGGAAGTTTTGGCTCCTTGTTCTTGGCTAGAAAACCCTCTGATATAACTAGTGACCTCCATAAAATGCCAAGCAACAGAGAAGTTGAATTGCTGTACCTCCTTTTTATTTAATTTAATATATTTTTATTGATTTCAGAGAGGAAGGGAGAGGGAGAAAGAGATAGAAACACCAATGACGAGAGAGAATCATTGATTGGCTGCCTCCTTCATGTCCCCCACTAGGGATTGAGCCCACAACCCAGGTATGTGCCCTTGACCGGAATCAAACCTGGGACTCTTGAGTCCACAGGCTAACATTCTATCCACAGAGCCAGACTGGCTAGGGCTGTGCCTCCTTTATCGAACAGACATTTCCTAAGAACCAACTCAGGGTTTAAAGGTGATATTATGGACAGTGGGGTAAACACAAGTAGAGCAAGCTTTCAGTAAGTATACCAAATATGTTTAAAGTAGATCACATTGAAATAAATCCTGATAGGGTGAAATATTCTGGCAGGAATTGTTTTTTTACCTGATATTTCAAATAAGTAACTTTTTGCTAATAGAAGGAATATATTGATGTCAGAGCTTGATTAGCATTTTAGGGAGAAGTTGAAACTGATTGCAGATTCAAAAACTTTTCAAATAAATTGAAAATAGGGGGGAAAGAAATTTTAGTAAAATTTAGTGACTCATGTAGATATTTCTCTTTAATAGGTATTTTTATATGTAGACTAGTGGCCCTGTGCACGAATCTGTGTGCAAGTAGCTCACTGCCGCTTGTCTCAGCTGGCAGCCCGCTCACTGCTGCTTGTAGCTCTCTGCAACTCATAGCTCTTCACTGCTTGTACCTTGTTGCCCCGCCTTCCTGCTGATCAGTCTTTACATGTCACCCCATAACAACCATTTGCATATTACCTCTTTATTATATAGGATAAGACCAATATTCCCTATGTTGATCTTCTATTCTTATTACAGTAAAATAATTAGGTGTGTGTCTAATAATATTTGAGATATGCGAGTTTAATAAAATGTTCATTTTTCTCTGTAAAATTTTGAGATAGAAATGACCATTTCCCTTCAGAGGCTCTGCAAGAGAATAGTTTCCTATTACTCTCTCTGGCCCAAACAGGGTTGGACTAGTTTGCTTTGAGTCTCTGTTGACCCCTAGCAGACAGGAAGTCAGAAGTCTATGCCCCTCCCTCAGTCTTTCCCCATAAGCAGAATCGCAGCTCTGTAGCTGTACCGGGGAAGTTATCAACATACAGTCAGTTCCTCTTTTCTGTTGGCCACCCTGTGTACCCTCTGCTGTGTCGATCAGTTGCATATGTTTTCTCAGGAGGCCCCATCGAGGCCGCCACCATCTAGCCGACTGACTCTACCATATGCTGCTCTGTCCCTTTTGCCATTTGTTTCCTGGAAAAGGAGGAGATGAGAGGCATTTTGTATCCACGTAAGATGAGCCACAGATGATTTCTAGGCTCCCCCAAATTCTCACCACCACCACCAGGGCACCCGGCTTCCTGAGGAGATGCTAACACCTTGTCAACAAAATCCCAACGGTTGGGTCCTTCATTATACGACCATGCGCTCTTCACCTTGGTTTTGTCTTCATTTTAATGAGGTGTCAGGCTGCCGCAGTCCAACCTGCATGCACGTTCATTGTCCACTTCTAAGGCGATGCTACAATGAGGACGCACACGCCTCTTTCTCTTGGAGCATTTTCTGGAACCTGGCCCCCGATGATCACTTAGTGTAATGGAGTCTGAGCCACGCAAGTGCTAATGAGCAAGCTGCCGGTGATGACACATGTATAAATTAGCACTTGAAGTGGGAAGAGAGAGAATGTGGCTTCCATTTGAGGGAGCTGGCCAGCTGACCTGATAATCATGGTGCCCCAGCCTCTCCAACTTTGTAAATGGAGCCATAACAAGGGATATGGTGCTGCTTGGTTGTTACTGGGGTATTTGCTAACATCCTTCAGTCAAAGTTCTGGTAGAGATTGGTTGGAGAACATAATTTTCCTCATTTCTAAGTGGTGATAATACAGGATCTCAAATCCTGTTTTTGGAAGCTTGCCATTATTTGGCTGAATGAATAGGCAGACATCCAAATTTGCGATAAACACACTAGGACACACACACACACGCATGCCTTTTAATACACAGAGAGCACTTCCAGTTATAAATAGTGTCCTCAAATTTGAACATGCAGGCAGTCTGTAAACTACCCCAATTTCTTTAGAAGGAACTAGACAGGAAGGTCAAAGGAATTCAAGTTTTCTTAGCACAAGGATGGAATAAGAGCTCCCCACATTCATATTTTTCTTCTTCTTTTCACCCATATCATTCCACAGAGGATTTGAAATGGTTTTTCTTATTCGTTTAATTCTCTTATGTCTAAAGTAGTTTAAATATGCTTGAACTTTGAAGCCAGTTTATATGTTTGTACTGCTAATATTTCTGAACACGTGATTGGATTGTTGTGAAAGGTTAATTCATCTACTTCTTGATCTGCTGCACAAGGGCTTACTTGACTGTTAAGAGATACCACCCTTTCATATCCTTATTTATCAAACATGTAATATTTGTTTTGCAAATTAAATTTTCACTGCTATTGCTAGTTATGTACAAACTATCAAGTTTACTAGCATGGACTTTAGAATGTGCAGGTCTCAGTAATTCCTGGGTGGGTGCCAGATACTGTGTTTTTGACCCCTTCTTATATTCACATGAAATGCATTTATCTTTTACTCTGCTCTATTGTACTATACACACGCATACACATGTGTGTGTTTCTCTCTAGATCTATTGAGTATTACCATTTTTTCCCTACAGTTCTAACTCTATGTGGGGTTTACATTAGTTTGCTGGTTTATAATTTTTTTTTTTATCTCGTGCAGCTCAAACATGAGCAAGCAGCACGCTCTGTTCTGATCTATATAAGAAATATCACAAAATATTCCTTGCAAGGTTAAAATATACTCTTCAACATTTCTGTGTTCACTGGTATCTCAGAAATAAATATTTTATTCTATTAAGACATTGTTTTTTCTTAACAAACTGTAAAATGCCTTGTTAGAGTTTCCTGATAAATAATTAAATCTTTCATCAAGCTTCCCCCCGCTTTGAACTGCTAGATGAAAACACAGCTCTCCGTGTCCACTTACTAAAGAATAATGAAAGTAAAATCAGTGTCTTAGAAAAAGAATGCATCTACCCAGTGTCTCTCTAACAACCACGGAATGGCGAAGCCTACAGGGACATATTTTCCCTATTCTCCACAGGAAGTACTGAATCAAAGTATTTTCATTAAAACTAATAGGAAATGACAGAGAGTAGAGGAAAAGAGAATGCTTCTTGTTTATTTTACTTATTTTTGCCACATATCACGTATTGATAAAGCAATTTTGGAGACGTATGCATGATATAATTCAGTGAAATTGACTTTTCTTTTTTATGACCACATGCACAGTTTTACATCTGCAGCAATATTCTTTCTGAATAGCTACCTGCAGTTAATTTCAACTTCCCATTGATCTTCGGGGGCCGAGACAAGTTAAAGTGATGATAAAGCAGATACCCTGAATTATATGCACACCAAATAGGATATGAAAACTCGCTCATGCACAGGCATTTATCTCTGAAACTGTGTAGTGGCAAACAGCAAATTTAAAAATATATTGTGTGTTTTTCCAGCTAGAACAGACGACCATGTGGGGGGAAAAACCGCTGTTTATTTTCCTTGTTTTGTGAGATTGAGCTACAACCTCTTAAAATAGCGACAACCAAGGAGGACAAGAACAAGAGCTCAATGTCCCATATGTAAGTCTAGCCAATAAAAATGTTTAGAAGATCTAAAATGAAATTGGCTCACGTTAAACACTGCTGAAAACATTTGGTTTTTTTTTTAGTCTTGCCACCCTGAGCAGATATGTAGAGGGAAAATATTCTTATGTATAATTCAATGTGAATGCAAGGAAGCTGTCAGTTATACAGAGAATTTCTGGAAGAGATTTAGGTAGGGAGGCAGATGGGTCAAACTGGGTCATGTTAGACAGGATAAATATTATGGCTCCTCTGCCACAGAAAACCATTGGGTGACATTGCTGATATTCTTTGAAAATTGGCAGCTAGTTTTAGGTAGAAAAGACTTGGACATATTTCACTTTTTAAAAAATGGGCTTCTGGTCAAAACATATTTTTGGTGATTATTCTAACTCAATACTAATTAGAGTCAATCTCAGGCCTCACTCCCATAGCCTTCCTGGTATGGGATTGGTTCATAGTCCTCATGGTGACCAACGGTGAAGTGCCAATTCATAACTCTCTATGGACAAGTGAAGATAAAAATAAGAAAAGCAATTTTAAAGTTAAAAGATTGTCCAAGTGAAAAGGAGGGGAAAAAAACCCCTAAATGGTGACAAGTCAGCTATGTGCTAGAAATTAGAAGAGAAGAAAGAATTAAGAAAAAATAGTAAGCTGCTTTTCATCTGTGCAAAGTCAGGAAGACAGATAAAGAGTGGATGCATCTCTTTTTGGAAATGCTGGAATTGTTTTCCACAGTCCTCTCCTATTGTGTAGCACACCCTGCTTTATGGGGTCTGGCAGGGTAGTGTCTTTTCAGTATCTTATTTCTTCTTATGGGTTTGTCATTCCTCCAAGGGTGTGCTGGGGACCGATTCTGCACCAGCTTTCCAGAGCTGACTGTGCACATCCCCCTTAAACTTGGCATTCAGTGAACATCAAGCTGATAGCTTGAAATCAATCAGATTGAAAGTATTTATTCCACGGAAAACTGCAAGTACTTCATATGAGGGCTTCTCTTCTCCCAGAAAGCCAATTGTCAAACATTTGTCTATGCACCACTGCCCTATGGCAGTCTAGCAAGGCATTATGCTTAGTAGAGAATCAATAAATTAAGAAGCAGTAAACCCAGGAAAAGCTCAGTTTTCTCTTCCTAAAGGCAGGATACAAATTCTATTTTATTTTTAACTGCAGACAGACCTGCCCCTAATCTATCTCTGCATATATCAACATTTACATCTGTGTGCCTTGAGCAGTATGTTTCACGTAGTATATGAATAGTTATTATCACACTAGAGGCCCGATGCACGAAATTCGTGCAAGAGTAGGCCTTCCTTCTCCTGGCTGCCAGCACCAGCTTCCCCCTGGCACCCGGGACCCGGGCTTCCCTCGCAGCTCTGGCTTTGTCCAGAAGGTCATCTGGAAGGACGTCCAGCTAATTAGCATATTACACTTTTATTATTATAGATGACCTTGGCTTGGCCATGAGTTTTTAGCTATAACACCAATATTGTAATCTGAAAAAGAAGAAATGGATGCGTTGGATTTTATTAAAATTAGAAACACCTGTACTATGTAATATAAATGATAAGAAAATGAAAAGACAAGCCACAGACTAGGAGAAATATTTTCAAAATATTTTTTTGATAGAGAATTTGTACCCAAAATATACAAAGAGTTATTAAAATTAAATGACATGGCAATTATCCAATTAAAATGGGCAAAAGATGTGAACAGGTACCTCACAAAGGAAGAGAAGCAGATGGCAAGTAAACATACAGAAAGACTCTCAATATTGTTGTCATTCAGGAAATGACAACACACACCACATAAGAATGCAGAGATTTGGGGATCAGCCAAAAAATCTGAGTAAGTGTGTGCCCTTTCTACATTCAGGTAAAAGCCCTGGGTAGATTCTTATGGTTTTAGTTAATAGTCAGCTAGGCTAAGGCAATAGGAGCATTTGCACTTGCCTTCCCTAAAAAGGGAGCATAAGAGCACGTGATAACGTAGATTTCTACCTTTCTCTGCTAGAATAAGATGTTTATGTGAGAAAGAATGGACTGTTTCTCACATTTGCCTAATGCATGGAACTTCAAAAATATTGCTGGCTAGGAGTACCTGAAGGAGGAGCTCGCCATGTTTTATCTTACGGTTATGGATTACCTTTGTTTTAAACGATGTCTAGGGAACAAGCAGAAACATTTGTTATGTTCATTTCTGTTTTATGGCCTTTGCGGTGGGAAGGAAGCCGTCTCTGAAGGGGCCCGCGTGGGAGGCTCGCAGGCATTTCTCGTAACGTGTAATACCACTGCCTGAAATGATCGTGATAGATTCTCCACTTAACTCCACAAACTTGTCGGTTTTATTATTAAAGGCTACGTAGGAATGGAATAACACAGACCCGCCGTGGGATAATGTGGCCCTGGATAATGGGAAAGCAACCGTCTTGTATTGTGTAATTTATTCTTTTTTAAAAATATATATATATATTATTGATTTTTTACAGAGAGGAAGGGACAGGAATAGAGAGTTAGAAACACTTATGAGAGAGAAACATCCATCAGCTGCCTCCTGCACACTCCATACTGGGGATGTGCCTGCAACCAAGGTACATGCCCTTGACTGGAATCGAACCTGGGACCCTTCTGTCTGCATGCCGACACTCTATCCACTGAGCCAAACCAGTTAGAGCGATTTCTCTTTTTGCAGGACAATCAGAAAATTGCTTTCCTGTCCTGGTTGTTCTGAATTTGACTTCAGCTGGAATCATCACTGTTATCATTCAGACAATATAGCCATTCACGTTGGAGGAACCACAGTTCGTTGCATCTAATACTTATTTTACATCTAAGATTTCCTGACCGACCTTCGTTTCCTTTCTTCTAAAAGTTTCTTTGTGTTAACTTGTCTTTTAGGTGATAGAGGTTATCCCAAATTTCCTGTGAAGGAAGTGAAATAAGGTACAATATCACATCATATGATACGAGATCCATGTAGACCGGCAGTTCAGTGAATGAGGCACAAAGTAAAGAGGACAGAGCACATCTTGTCTCATTCTGCTCTGCCTGGACTGCCACTCAATGTGAGCTTTAGAAAGTCCTCCTCAGTGTTTAAATTCTCATTATATGCCTTTAATCCATGGCATAAAGATGATAGAGTCCATTAGAAATTAATGATCTCATCTATATGTAGGTCCACATGTGCACAAGGACGTGTGCACTCAGGGAAACCTGTTTCACCTATTCAAGGCTAATGTCTGCACCTGCGGGGATCTTCTGGTCCTCTTCTCTGCGAACTTGGCTCTACCAGAGATCCACGCCCTTTCCTTTCTCCCAGATCTCCCTGGACAATGACTTATATATCTATAAGTCATTGATTTATTGATTTCAGAGAGGAAGGGAGAGGGAAAGAGATACAAACATCAGTGAGAGAATCATTGATCAGCTCCTCCTGCACACCCACTACTGGGGACCAAGCCCACAAACCATGTGCCCTGACCAGGAATTGAACTATGACCTCCTGGCTAATAGGTCAACACTCAACTGTTGCACTACGCTGGCTGGGCAACAATGACTTTTTATCTAAGTCTATAAACACATCCGAGTCTTTTTTTCTCTGAAAACGGTAAACTTCCCCTACTAGATATTTCTCTAGCACTCTCTTTGCCTTTGAGAAAGGTTGATGACTGAAAAATTAATGAATGATAAGTAAAAAAAAATGAAAATAATATCTATCTCAATTATAAGTCTCAGAATTTTATATGAATTTAACTCATTTAATCTTCGCAAAACACCTATTAATGAAGACACTGGAACACTGCAATACTACTTGGCCAAAATTACATCGATAGTGGGCAGTAAACCTTGGAACCCATGTGCATATACATTAAATGTTGAAGCAATTGAGAACAGTATGGCAAACAGAATGTAGCCTAGGTTCACACATTTGGCTTGGCATCAGAGTTACTTGGAAGAGCTTTGAAAAATACAGATTCTTGGACTACACCCCAGATCTCCTCAAATACTGAGAATGGGTGTTTTTAAAATCATCTTGGGTGATTTTGTAGGCAGTCAAGCTGACATCTGCCTAAGCAAAATAGTTTGTGACTCATAAACACTAAGCTTTCTCATTTGTGCTAGTGCGTGAAATGAGCAGAAAGTGCTTAGAAACATATCCTTGCCGCTGTTATCTGCTGTCCCAACTATCAAATTCCAATGAGAATTGCAATTATTTGACCAGAGAAGAAACACTTTGGGGATTTGTAGGGCTTGGTTTGCTGGACTGGCGAACATTATTGCCATTGGGAAATAAAAGAAAAGCATTAAAGAAATGTAGAACCTAAACCCCTATAGCAAGAAGACCTGAAGTACTTGAGCATGTAAATTTGTGCTAATTATTTTATATAATAAAAGGGTAATATGCAAATAGACCAAACAGTGGAAAGACTGGTTGCTGAAAAAGCACACTGACCACCAGGGGGCAGACGCTCAATGCAGGAGCTGCCCCTTGGTGGTCAGTGCACTCCCACAGGGGGAGCGCCTCTCAGCCAGAAGCTGGGCTCATGGCTGGCGAGAGCACAGCGGTGGTGGTGGGAGCTTCTCCTGCCTCCATGGCAGCATTAAGGATGTCCGACTGCCTCCTTAGGCCTTCTCCCGGCGGGGAGCGGGCCTAAGCCATAAGTCACACATCCCCCGAGGGCTCCGAGACTGTGAGAGGGCTTCGAGGGAGTGTAGGCCGGGCTGAGGGACCCCCCTGAGTGTGCGAATTTCGTGCACTGGGCCTCAAGTATAGAATGAAAAGGTAAACAGGGCTTGCAGACACCCTACATCACTCATTTATAACTAATTTATGAATAGTAGGCAAACTTTTTCCTGAATGAGGAAAATAACAATTTGAATCAATCAATGACTAAATGAGAATGAGGAGTCAATCCTGCCACAAATGTGCAATGTCACATCAAGCACTATAGTGACAGAAGGGATTTCCAAGTTAAATTCCCAGTTACCTTTTGTGCTCTTTACCAAATATCATTCTGCCCTACTGACTCGAGACAACATTTTTAAATGTTGGGGAATGTGGAGCTTCAATTTGACTTATGTGTGAAGAAGGCATGTGTCACTACAGCAGTAAAATCTCCTCTCTCTCCAGAACCTGGACCTGGTATTATGAGAAATAATTGCATTTGTAGCGAAAGAAGTAGCCACCCATGTCCAGCAATGTGTCTTGTTCTTATTTCTCACAGAGTTTGAAGTGCCTCTTTGAAAACTAGGGAAATCAGGTGAACCACCGTATCTATTGTTTTGACTCCTTGAAGTAGAAAGTCAGAAAATCATTTCCTGACTTCTGCCTATGGGACTGGATTATACTGCTTTTGAAAATTAATGTTCTTCATTGAGCAGTGTGTGTACAAGAGAGAGAAAAAACAACAATCTGGGCAACTAGTGTGTGTGTGTGTGTGTGTGTGTGTGTGTGTGTGTGTGTGTGTGTGTGTGTATGTATGTGTGTGTGTAGACAATAGAGAGCAAGGTTCAAAGGTCACAAATTCCAATCAAGGAAATTAGGATTTGAAAAAAACAATGCTTGAAACCACACCGGAGACATGCGCTACCAGGAGGCTTGCACTGGAGTATGTCTCCTCTTAGAAGGCCATGAGGGGTCATTCACAGCCCTACCAAAACATACTCCTCTTTCCCAACCCTTGGATATAAGGTGTAGGTTTCAGGAGGAAGACACAATGTGGGTGTGAGATGGGGGACATTTAAAAAAATACATAAAAGGTGAGGAAAGCTTTGACTATCAGAAGCTTTGATTTCTCAATTATGGGAAAAGTCCTATCCTTAGACATCTCTAGTTTCTTGCCTCTTGTAGAGTTGTGATTTATTTTATTTTTAATTTTGTCTTTTATAGACACAACATGTAATTCAATAAAACATTTTGGCTGGATCACCCAGACAACTTTCGTTCCCTAAATTAGACGAAACCTCTAATAGTTATTTTAAGCTCTGATTGCAAAACCCATCAAAGATAAGAAACCCAATCTCTGAAATTTCAGTGTTATCATATGAAAATTACTACACTCACAAGAACAAATGCAATATGTTCTACTTGCAGTTAATGACAGGAGGATGGTATTGATATATTAGAGGATTATTTCCTATTCACTTGTGTAATAGGATATTTTATCATTCTCAAATATTGATGCAGGAATGCTACATACACAGAAGGTCTCTTTACCCCCCCCAAACAATTCCACTATTGCTTTATGTTTGACCTGTAATAAAGCTGAAGGTGCCCACAAAGAAGAAACTATAATAACTTACTTTCTTATTTCTCTTGCAACTCACCTTTAAGTTTCATAAGTTTAGTCTGTTTCTGAGAAGAAAATGATGCAAGTTCTGCATTAAAAACAGACCTTGATGAGAAAATAATCCACCCAAACTGATTGGCTTTGGCCTATTTTGTCTGTCTTGGAATCTAATATGCATCTGTTGTCATTTCCATGAAAATGCTTCTGATTACTAATCAACCGTTTTTATTAATAATAAGTTAATAGCTCTCCTAACGATTTTCCTTTTTAATGAAAATAAAAATGCTAGACATATGAATTTGTGTGTGTCTACTGCAGGCACTAAGTTTGCTGAAGTGAGCTATTGAAAATTGTGAAATTTTAGACACAATAGTATTCTGACTTTCTTAAGGAAACTAGTCGTCTTTATGTCTGTTTAACTCTGCATTTTCCAGTTCTAAGTACGTGTTGCATTTGACTGGTAATAGACTATCACCAGCAATAGGATGAACTCATTTCTTAGAATTGGGCCAGAGGTCAAGAACGTGTTTTAGTCCTCATTGTAAAAGAGCCCTGAAGCTCAGTTGGACACCCTGAGCCATGTTCTCTCAATTGAAACTACTTTTGGCTTTTTCTATTTTTCCCTCTAGCTCTCTGGCCATCTTTACTTGCCATTATGGCCTTATCCTTCTCCACCATAAAAAGCTAAGTTTCTGTGAGGCTCATGTCTGGGCCATTGTCTCCTTTCTTCATAAACAGGTCATGCTATTTAAACCAGTGCTTTAATAACCCTGAACATACCAACAATCACTGAATATGTATCTTTTATTAGAACCTTTCTTTGAACCCTCACTCATATCAACATTTCCATTTGGATGCCTTGAAAATTCCTTCATCTGAACCTACATTGACATGAGACAGGCTACCTAACATTAAAATGCAACTGTCAGGTCACTGAACCAGTAAATAATCTTCCTTAAGAGACCTAATATAGTATCCGCTCCTAACGTGGGGGGAGGAGAGCTGTGGTCACCATCTCTCTAGGTGGCTAGGTCATTCCTTCCACAAAATTTTTTTTTTGGCTGAAATATGTGAGATTGATTAGAGTTGTTGAGAATACTAGAGTGAACAAAAATGTATAAACCAAAATAATAAACAGCCCTAATTAAACTTCCTTATGAGATTTAAACTTTTATGGAACAATAGGTAAGTAAGCCACTGAATAAATTTAATAATTTTATGTAGTAATACATATTTTACAAATAAGGGAATGAAGCCCTGGCTGATGTGGCTCAGTTGGTTGGGTGTCATCCCATGCACCAAAAGGTTGCAGGTTCAATTCCCACTTGAGGAACATGCCCAGGTTGTGGGTTTGGTCCTGGGTCTGGAGACAACTAATTGATGTTTCTACTGGTTGTAACAAAATCTGGGTTTTAGAAGCTCATAAAATAAGTTTTATTTAGTAACCACCAGTATGAAATATAGTTATCCTTTGTAATAAAAGCTAATATGCAAATCTACCGAACAGCAGAATGACTGGTCGCTATGACGCACACTGACCACCAGGGGGCAGACGTTCAAAGCAGGAGCTGCCCCCTGGTGCTCAGTGTGCTCCCACAGGGAGAGCACCGCTCAGCCAAAAGCCAGGCTCACAGCTGGCGAGTGCAGTGGCGGTGGTGGGAGCCTCTCCTGCCTCCGCGGCAGTTGGACATCCCTCAAGGGCTCCCAGACTATGAGAGGGTGCAGGCCAGTCTGTGGGACCCCCATCCCTGAGTGCATGAATTTTGTGCACCGGGCCTCTAGTTAATTTATAATTGACAGCCAACCATCAAAATCATTTTCACACTCTGAGAACAGCTATCAAGTTTATATTTAAAAATACCATGGAAAGTCACAAGACATAAGCTATATTTCCTACCTTCCTTTGCTCTTCACTGCTCACAGCATTAGTATTATAAACTACCCTTATTCTCCAGAATTAATCTCTTTCAAGACATTCATCACCATCTTTGCCACATTACTTATGCATATTTTATTACTTAAGAAAAAGAAATTAAATATCCAAAATGAAATTTTTATCGTTTTAAGGATTTAAATCTTTAAAACAAGGGCATTCAGATCAAGGACTGAGTTTATAGTCAGTATTTTCTATCTAGGCATTGTCCAGAATTTCAGTCATGAAATTCATAATATTCTAGCTCAGCAGTTCTCAACCTGTTGGTCGCGACCCCTTTGGGGGTCGAACAACCCTTTCACAGGGGTCACCTAAGACCATTAGAAAACACACATATATATATAATTACATATTGTTTTTGTGATTAATCACTATGCTTTCATTATGTTCAATTTGTAACAATGAAATTACATCCTGCATATCAGATATTTACATTACGATCCATAACACTAGCCAAATTACAGTTATGAAGTAGCAATGAAAATAATTTTATGGTTGGGGGACACCACAACATGAGGAACTGTATTAAAGGGTCACGGCATTAGGAAGGTTGAGAACCACTGTTCTAGCTAATCATAGTTGATTTTTTATGGTAAGATACATATTTATATGTAGAAAGCTTTTGAGGTGACCACAGGGCAATATTTTTTCATCAATTCAATTAATATAATATTAAATATCTATAATAATAAAAGCATGATGTGCTAATTAGACCAGAGGTCCTTCCGGATGAAGCCAGGACTGCGAGGGAAGCCCAGGTCCTGGGTGCCAGAGGGAAGCTGGTATTGGCAGCTGGGGGAAGGAAGGCCTACTCTTGCACGAATTTTCTGCATCGGGCCTCTTAGTAATATTATAATTGATAAAAATTTTAAATCTGGTAAAAATGATACATTTAGGTATGAGGATTATTTGAAGAAAGATGCAGAGTTTCATTATGAATACTGGAAAAAATATGCTGCCTGATTAGATCTCTCTAATATTTTCAAAAATATAATCATGAAAATAAATCTGCAACTAAAATGTATACCTCTAGGAGAGTTATGATATGTGACATAGTATCAGAAAAGTGTTCCTATAAGAAGTTAATGATTTACTTGCATCACTCAACTACCATGACAGGGCAGAGAGTTCCTGGAGATTAATTTTTTGTTATTGTTAACCTCACGCCAGGATACTTTTTTCATTGATTTTTAGAGAGTGGAAGAAAGGGAGGAGGGAGAGAGAGAAAGAGAGGGAAACATAGATGTGAGCGACTCATCAATTGGTTGCTTCCCGCACACACCTCACCAGGGCCAAGGATCAAGCCTGCAACCGAGGTACGTGCCCTTGACTGGAATTGAACCCGGGACCCTTCAGTCTGAGGGCCGACACTCTATCTACTGAGCCAAACTGGCTAGGGCCATACTCTTATCTTAAAATCATTCAATCTTTACTTATATCATTCTTTTAATAATTTAATCAAATTTCTAAAATCTATTACATTACACTCTATGTAACTATAACCTCATGTTATCACTAAAGATGCAGAAAATGAAATTTGATTGCTTTCTCAGGTTATCTGTCATGAGTACCTTTCGGGAATTTGTCAAGCAAGCTTCCTCACCAGACTGTCTCTACACCACATCAAGCAACTCACCAATGCTTTATGACACCCATTGTTCAATAGTCAGGGTCCTCGTTCCAGGTCCCACAGTAGGAGTTTGTCCTATTGAAGAAAATGAGGCGTGATTAAGTATTAAACCTCTCATATTTCTTGATAACACTCAAGAGGAGCGACTCAGTTCTTATTCATCATTTCTCCATCTTAAAATTCTGCACACTTTCTACAAAGTGATTTCTCGGGTTCTGGCATGCTGAATCTTAATGCTCTGGGTATTTAGTGTGAATGTCAAAGCCAGTGATTTCCCCCCTAATAAATTTCAATTGACTGGTGTCACTTACTGGAAAGGTTACACGTGATTGAATTTATGAACGTTTGCTGCTGAACTCAGCTTATAAATTCCTAATGATTCTGGCAGATGATTCAGTTTCTTATGCCAGTGCAATAGTTGAGGTTAATTAAAGAGCCTCCATCACCTCTTTTCACCAAAATGCCAATGAACTGCTGAGAAGTTAAATAAATGTACTACTTGGTACCCAGTGATGCCAAGTAAACCATACTGAGTCAGTGCCTTACTGAGCCTTAATGATATTCTAAAACAGATCAGGAAGTACTGGGTTCTTACCATTGCTAAATGGAGGAATTATTGGAAATGTAAATGTTTCTTCCAGCATCATTAAACACAATCCCATCAGATCAAAGTCAGAGTAAAATAAATTTAATGTAGTTGCTAGAAAAAACATCAGTTTTAAATAGACAACGGTCAAAAATAATAAAATTATAAATAAAATTCTTTGTAGACACCAAACAATTGTTTTATTCTTTATAGCCAGTAGTCAACATTGAAATGTAAGAAATTATTCAATACATTTCCAAGTAAACCTCCTTTACCTAGAAGAAGAGTGTTTTTACTCTGCTTTTTGTCTTTTTATTTTAGGAATTCTCAGATGCCTGGCATCCAACCTAGATCCTACATTACATTGAAGATATTGGAGAACAATGATGTCTAATGACCTTGGAGTCACCTCCAGACTTATGTAAGAACATTTCTTCAAAGAGCTGCATTATTAAGTTTCTTGTTTAGTCATTTAGTAACTGAACTTGATTCTAGCTTGTATAGCTAGCAAATAGTTAATTAATATATCAGGTAGTATCCTAAAATGTTTGTGTATTAGCCATTAGTTCATTGAGCAATAATTTGAAAGGTGAAGGCTCAACAAATTTTATTAATTGTTGATTTATTCCAAATAACAGTTCTCACATATTTACTTATCAGGATAATAAAATAGGATAAATTATTTTTAAGTAAATATTGATTGATGTACATGCAATTTTAACCGTATTAGCTCTTGCCACAATGATCTTCAGTGCTCTGTATTTATTGAAATTGTATTATATATCTAAAAGAGCTCACCCAATTGCAGTATTTTAGGTATTGGAGGGATGGCTCTAAAAGCATAGTTTCTAGGCCTGACTTTTTCACAATAATTTGACTCTCTCTCTGTGTCTGGTGCTGTGCTTAGGGGGGTATATGTGAACAATCAGATTTAGTACCTGCATTCATGAGTCCACTTATATGCGGATTCTTTTCAATAAATATGAACAGCACTATGAATGTATTATCTCTTTATGATCTTCTTAATATTTTATTTTCTGTAGCTTACTTTATTGTAAGAAATCAGTATGTAATGCACACACAAAATATATGTTAATCAACTGTTAAATGTTATCAGTAAGGCTCTGGACAGTAGTAAATTAGTAGTAAAGTTTTTGGAAAGTCAAAAGTTACGTATGAATTTTAGGCCATCCAGGGTGTTGGCACCCTGACCTCCTGACCTCAAGGGTCACCTGTATTTGAATATCTTTGATGATGAATGTTCCATGAGGGCTTTTATTTTTCTTAAAAACTAGAAAAAGGTTTGCACATAGTGAGGATGCAGTGAACAGTTTTTGAATGAATGAATGAAAACTATCTTTTAAGAAAACCCCAATTTTTATTCTTTCTAAAATCTTCCTCAGTGATTTGGTAAAAAGAAAAAAGTGCAATGCCTACAGTTGAAGAAAAATATGAAGAAGCAAATACTACATAGAATAGTAAGTCATGCATGTTTTTTCTTGTCAATATAGATCAATTACATTGTGTTTAATAGATACAGGGGTTCCTTTAAATGTGCATGTCTTAAATTATTTTACTAATTCTCCTTTGAACAATATTTACATTGTGTCACATTGTTGTTATTCATAGCACTGTGATAGATATCCTTGTCCTTGCATTATTTCTTGTCTAAGAGATTAAAAGAAGGGTCTGATATAAATGGCTAAATTGCCCTCTAGAAATCTCAGATCAATTTATATCCCTGTTGAAGGTACATTAGAATGCCGGCACTGGGCATTTTCTGTGTGTTGCTCTAGCTCAGCAGCTCTCAACCTGTGGATCGCGACCCCTTTGGGGGTCAAACAACCCTTTCACAGGGGTCGCCTAAGACCATCGGGAAACACATATATAATTACATATTGTTTTTGTGATTAATCACTATACTTTAATTATGTTCAATTTGTAACAATGAAAATACATCCTGCATATCAGATATTTACATTATGATTCATAACAGTAGCAAAATTACAGTTATGAAGTAGCAATGAAAATAATTTTATGGTTGGGGCTCACCACAACATGAGGAACTGTATTAAAGGGTCGTGGCATTAGGAAGGTTGAGGACCACTGCTCTAGCTGATCAGTGGAAAATGGTATTTCTTTGTTTATACTTACACATGAAACGTAACCCAAGAGTATGGAGTTTGAAGTCAGGATGCCTAGACCACTCAAGGGATATAGTTAACTCCTCTAAGTGTGAGCTTTTCGCCCATAAAAGAGGATAGGAAATAATACACACTGAGAGGGATCTTCTGGGACTCAAGGATGTAATATAATGTGTGTTCACTGCTTGGAACAGGGCCTGGCACAGGGTGAGGTCCCTTTTTGTAGTCGTTTGGTTGCATTTTTTTTTTTTATCAAGAATAACGATGCTGCCAATAACTTTATGGACAGAGACGTTTGTCACTTTGACTAAATTCAATCCAGCAATATGATCTGCTTTCCAACAGATATCCATCAAATTCAACTATGATGTTTTCAAAAGATTCAACATATACCTTAAGATTTTATGATCACAGTTACATTTGATTTAGCTTATTAAGTTTAAATTGAAAATAGGCAACTTGCTGCATTTGTTGCTGTTCTGTTTGTTTTGGGTCAAGTGGATGAGCATGAAGCCACAGTAGATTTCAGCCTTTCTTCCAAATGTGTCTTGAGTCAAAACCTTTTAGAACTTCAAAAAAGTTAAAGCAAAATTCCATTTTCACTTCTTTTTTACAATTGTTGATTTCTCGGTGCTTTCAGATAATAAGCAAAGCAGGAGCTAGGAATGTTGAAATACTGTCAACCAGGTATTCTCATTGAGCTGACAATCTCAACAGAAATCTCATGAGAAACGTATTTTCACGGTATCTCAAAGAAGGTGCGGGGCGTTGAAATAGAATCCCAAAGTTTGCATTATTATTTCAAACAACCCCCAGAGTCAACTGAGGTTATCTGTATTGTCATTTAGTTCTTCTTAAAAAAAAAAACAAAACAAAACTGTAGCAAAAGGACTTAATATAAAACATTTCTATAACTGTGTGTAGTTGGTAAAATACTGATTTTATAAGTCATAATACATTGGTAGAACTAGTAAAGAGATTCAGAAAATGTAATTGTGTTGGAACTTAGTGCAAAATGCCAGATTTCTCAAAGATTTTTATTGTTGGCTACTAACATCTAGTCCTGTATTCTTCCTGTTTGAGAAATTCTACTTCCATTAGAGTTCCAGCTGTGTTTTTGTTTGTTAATCTGATTTCTCTGGCTCTTTGCACAGAATTATTTCTTTGTCCCTGTAGAAACATACCAGAGGTTTTGAATTATCTTGTCCTTAGAAAGTGACCATGGGAATGGTTTGTTAGAGACCAAGGAGCCCTGCAGTCAACAGCCTCCTGGATTTATTGAACATGGCATTTCACAATTTTTTTGAGCATAAAACTTTTTTTGTTTTTTTTTGTTTTTTTTACAAAAGGGGTCCCCCCCCCAACTAGTAATATCATTCTTAACTACCAATATAGTTTGAGACAAACTGTTTCTTTGCTCTCCGCAAAAACCCTGTTGAAATGGCAGTGACAAGTGCGAGGGGTTGAAACACACAGTAGTGAAGAGAAACAGGTGGGATATCCCATTTGTCATCCTGTTTGTCAAAGCTGCCTTTGTATTTGGGGAAATGGAGGGGGGTCGACATACTGTTAGAACTGAGGAGGCCAAGGCCCGGAAGAACTTGGCTTGTCAGTGGAACTTTATTTATATAATCATGATATATTAAAGGCCATTTATTGATTTTTTAAAAAAAATTAAAATCAACTCATAAAATTTTAAATCAAGTCATAAAACTTAATTACAGTCATAAAATAGAATGTGAATGTTCTAACCCTTGTCAGCATGAAAATCATGTTAGATTTGGCAGAAATTGGGGTTTGAAAGGGAAATAGAGGAAGGGAATCCAAGGTAATGATTTTTTTGTTTGGTATCCTGGAGAATTAGAGAATATTGTCTAACACTGGTCAGGCATCAAAAGCTTAAGTACATAATTAAGATATTTAAGATATTGATGTAAGATAAAATAATCATGTAAGCCTTACAAATTTAGAGGAAGAACTCTATTTAAGAGAAATGTAAATGAGCTAATTATTTTTCTCAGTAGAGATTCAATATTTACTGTTTAACCTTGATTAACCAAGAAATAGAGATATAAGCCTATTTGTTAGAATTGATTAACAACGACTGTAATAATTAACTGGAAAGCTTGTTTATTCTAAAAAATACAATGAATTCTGAAGTCTTACTTGCCTCAATCTGTCTGTATCTCACTCCGTCTCAGTAGCTCGTATAGTCCAGGGCATTGCAAGAGGCAAAGTGTGTAACTCAGTTTAATTTGGAGACATCGTGGAGAGACTATGGTTCTAACAGTTAATGTAGGTGCCTATGCCGTAGATGCAGAAATTGGCCCGAGCCGGCCGGCAATTGTCAGGCAGTCTGACATGACACAGTTTCAGGGAAGATAAACTACAAGTCTTTATAGAACTGGTCATAAAGCCATTTTGTAAAAACTGTTCCCTTTTTCACCTGCTGACTGCGGCAATATTTGATTATTGTGGTCCAGGGGAGAGATCAATCACACCTTTTCACTAGAATAAAAATAAAAACAAATTCAAGAGAGATGAGGGAAGGCTTTTTTTTTGTTTTGTTTTGTTCCATTTAATATCCTTTCGAACTGCTTAGGTCCTGGGTATTAAATTGAACTTGAGTCTTTTCAGATTTTGGTCCCTTTTATGGGTGGAGGAAAACCATTTCCAGGGTCAATAAAGAAAACAAAAGGGAGGTATACCAGCTTTGTGTACACGAGTTTTCAAGTTTATTGAAAAAAATAGGCTTCTTATGAGATCATAGACAGTTTCTTTCCCGCTGTTCGGTACTCAGTTCTGTAGTAAGTGAGAGCTATGGGGGAAAAGTGTAGGGCAGAATTCAGAGTAGAGAAGGGAGACTACAAAAGAACTAAGTAATCAAACCAGCCTTAAGGCTGAAGTGAATTAATGAGAACAAAAGTCAGTGTTTTTATATGCAACTCCTAAAAATGGGAAGACATACAGGAGCAGATGGAGGCACAATAAAAACATTTCCTGAGCCTGTCCGTGTGGCTCAGTGGTTGAGCATCAGTCCATGAACCAGGAGGTCATGGTCTGGACACATGCCCAGTTGCAGGCTCAAACCCCAGTGTGGGGCATGCAGGAGGCAGCCGATCCATGATTCTCTCTCATCATTGATGTTCCTATTTCTCTGTCTCCTCTCTTTGAAGACAATGCAAATATATTTTTAAAAGAAAGAACAAAAAAAGAAAAATAAGAAAAAATAAACATTTCCCAGATGTGAATGAGTTCTGATTCCAAAGTGTGTGGAGGTGAGTGGCCCCAGGCACCAGGAAAGGAAAGGGAGGTAGGAGACTGACCATGGGCAGGAGCTTCTCTGTCCCCTGAATTCCCCCAGTTCCCAAATGAGCAGGCCCTCCGCTTCAGTTTTTGGGGAGCCCAATATGAAGAATATAATAAACCACTTCCTAAATTGGTGTATGCATATGCAAAGTCTATTCATGTACAAGTTCATCCTACTCATAAAGATTTCATGTGGGTTTGAAACTTCCTTTTTTTTTTAAAACCTTGCTCTGTTCCTCTATACTGAATATGTTATTGCCTAGGTCATTTAATTTTGCTAAAGGGCCATTCTGACAAATTAAGTAAATTTGACAAAAAATACTTTCTCAAAAATTCAACTTGCAGGATGAAACGAAAGTGGCTCTGGTCATATTAATGAGTATATAGACAAAGGCAGGGTGTTAGGTAGAAAAAATTCTATTCTGAAAAAGCAAGCCGTAGGCATTATCTTCCTTCAGAGAAACATCAATTTGTTGTTCCAATTATTTATGCATTCATTTGTTGATTCTTGTATGTGTCCTGACCTGGGATCAAACCCAGGCAACCTTGGCATATCAGCATGGTGCTCTAATCAACTGAGGTAGCTGGCCAGGCCTCCGGTAATATATTTTATAAAGAAAGAAAGAAAAAAGATAAGAATCAGAAGGGATGGTCTTCCTGCCAGTCTTCAAACAAGCAAGGTGCAGAATGGCCAGTGGGCCGAGGTTGTTAAAAACACCGGAGACAGAAAGATAGTTCGGAGCGATTTGTTTTCTTAAGTCAACTATCACATTTCTTTGCAAAATTATTCCCGCCAGGAGAACATTCTTTGTCAGTAACAGTGAAAACTAACACAGATTCTAAAACAACCTTAGTTTTCATTTTTGGAAACTGACTTGCAGAATGTGGAACTTTTCTCCCAAGGTGGAGTTCTGCTTTGGACAGACTGTTGGCTTGGGTACCAGAACACAGAGGAGTCCGGCTGGCTTTGAATTCTCACGGTGCCCACCCTCCTGGTTGTTTTCTCAGAGTTTATTTCGCCCAGCAGGAGATGTTACCATACCACTGAGAGCCAAGATGCTACCCACCAATGCAGCCTGTCTGCCACTACCTTTATAATTACTTTGCTTGTGCATCTGGCTGAGCCTTTACTGTGTCTGAGGAACCTATGATGTAGGAATCATTTTATGTCTGAACCTACATTTTAATTCTTGTTGTATGAGCAAAGGAACTAGGCAAAGACATAGTATTGAGAAAAAGAAAAAAAAAAGAGTGGTAGATTCACTTAAAAGGGAAACTTGATGGTGTTCCCCGGTGGATATGATCAGTGTCGTGCCATATCGACACCCTGTGAGGTTCTCCAGGACTGTGAAGATCATTCCATTCCCATACCTGGAAAAAACAAAAACAAATAGACTATATGACCCCCAAAATATTGCCAAATATTTACTATTTCCAGTTGATACAAGTGACCATTGCTACTTCAGTAACAACCCCGGCCTCTCTTTGCCATTCTTGGCTCTTAGAGAAAAAATACCCAGATGCCAAATGACACCAGTATTTCACAGCACTCAATCCAGAACAGACCCCTGCTGCTTTCTTTGACATCTTTTCATATTAAGTCATAATAACAAGTCTCTTCTAACTCCTTTTATGGAAGTACCTTGAGATTTTCACCTGGTGCAGCATGTTGCCTCACTTGCTACAGAATACTTAATACGTCTAACTCATTATTTTTTAAATCTAAGGTGTACTTCCTATTGGTCATTGGCTTTGATAAGGGCCAGATATTGTTCTAGGCACAGAAGTCAGGCAGGAGCACTAACTCACTTTTTCTATGTCACACAGCCAAGGAGGGGCAAAACCAAGATTCAAACACAGGCAGTTTGTTCAAGTATATGCTATGCTCAGGTGATGGGATGTGAGCAGAGGCTACTGACAGCACAGTTCTATTCGAGCTGCCACTACTGAACACATAAAGCAAAATGTTTGGACATATTTAACTAAAGCACACACACACACACACACACACACCCCTGAAACTGTACAAAATAGTTAATCCAGCAGCTCCTCAGTTCAAAAGAGTCTAGCCATTTATTTAAACATTCATGATTCTGTATCTTATTCATGAAACTACAACTCCTCCTTTTGCCCGAGGTCTAAATAAAGCTGTAAACATAAAGGAAAACCGCTATACAAAAGTACAAATACATTTTATCGTTGTAATCCTTTTCTCTTTTATCTTCATAGGATAATGTTATTTATGGAAACTTTTATATTCTGATTTAGTAATAGGAGAGCAGAAAAGGTGGAAAAGGAAAGGAGAGGTTGGCAGAAGTGAACATGATGGTGTTAGGTCCCTTTTCCAGGGCTACACAGAGTTATTGTGGGCTCAGGAGAAATCTGCTTAAACACATGACAAGAAGTGTTTATCTTCACATTTACCGTAAACTTCTGCTTCAGTGCCTTATATTTTATGAATTTTATTTCCTGTAACTTTTTTATGATGTGAAATGATTACATCCTGGAATAAATGTCTTTCTTCCATAGAAAACACATGTGCAGTATTGAGGGGCCAAGCAATTGATTAAAATGAAAGGTAATTACCAATAGGCTATTTACTTCTAAGTATTCCTTTTTTCTTGGAGCAAATTATAGCTCTTTTGCCATGTTTTCCAGGCCTCCTGACAGGGCAATTAGTAATCTGAACCATCAAATGTATTTGAGATAATGGGGCTTATCAATTCGGGTGTCATAATTGCTTTTCTGAGTCCCCCCTCCCCCCTTCCTCTCCACTATCACTTACCCAGTACACTTCATCCTGCTTAAATAGCAGCATGTCAGATGTGTCTGCTGATCACTGGCTGGCTTCCCCGTGGAGATTTCTTCAGTTTTAAGCACCGCCTTTCCCTGAATAAGGGTTTTCCCAAATATTGACTTTTGGTTTTCCAGGTTCCTGATGATGTGCTCTGGCACATTAATCATTCTAACCACCTTAACAAAGAAGCTCATTAAACAGACAAATACATTTATCAAGCCAATCATCAAGCAGATTATATACTTTCCTCCCATAATAGGTTACAGCTAAATAAATGACTTGGGTGTTTTATAAATAAATATGCAGAACAGTTAATATTTGAATACTCTGATCCTTTATTGAGGAATGAGGATAGACTGGATTTTTTTGCATATAATTAATAGAGCCTAATTTAGTTGCAATTATGTGAGTTAAAAATAGAAAGAGCACTTTGAATATCCAAAGTAAATAATAATGTTGATATCATAATAAAGCATCAAGTACAAAGATATTTGAAGTTCATTTGATTGGAAGTTTAATTTTGCATCACATTTTGGTAACTATTTATAGTATCTAACAAATACATAGTTTCTGCTTTAGAAGTAAGGCTTTGGGTTGGAGGGCTACAGGTAACTAGCCTTCAGTCTACCCAGCAACTGAAGTGATTCTATTTATTTTATCAGACAAATAATGATTTAAAAGCTGGACAAAGGCCTAAAGGGTCAGTTTTCTGTCTCCTGCTGAATCTCTCACACAAATCTCAGGTTTGTTTGGAGAACTTTGCTTTTCTATCTCCAAACTAATGGACCCTAGATACCCTGGAATTACAGCTCTGAGGCAGAAAGGAACTCTCTTAGCAAGTGCATATGTCCTTATTTTCTCTGTTTTTAGTTTCAAAGTAAGTGCATTGTTCTCTCGAAGAACCTCGCTAAAATATAGAGAAAAATAGCTAACACACTCGAAATATCGTTAAAACATTGCCATCATACTCTCCAGGGCTGCGCACTGAATCCCGAAGGATAACAGTCTACAGTTTCTTTAAAATTTTTGTGACCATATGGTACTTGTCTTATTTCACTTATATGTGGAATCTAATGAACAAAATGAACTAACAAGCAAAATAGAGACAGACCCATAGACAGACAGCAGGCTGACAGCCTATTTTCCAGTTGAATACTTTCATTTTCATTTTAATTATTTTCACAGTTTTTATGTATGACAGGTTTACTTGTTTCCCATTTGTTTTAGTGGTCTAAAATATTTTTTAATTCTTAAAAAATAAAAGGATGAGCTAATTTGCTGACTTTAGGAACTGAATTGTGGCCACAGGCTGTCTACACAGATGCAATAAAAATTGAGAGTTGGGACCTTAGAAAACTCCACTTTGAGAAATATTGGTCTAAGGGACAAGAACGAACCATTTATTTTTTTTGAGATGTCATAATAGTCCCACATAGACAAGTCACTAGAAGGAGGCACATCTACCGGCTTTTTCCTGAGGGCATCCCTTCCTAGTATGGCCGGTGCTAACATAGACAGCCCTGGACCCAGTGGCAGGCCCCTGAACAAGGCAGAGGTTGCAGGTGATAATTACCGGTTCCAGCCGATGGCTTTGAGCTCCATGGCTTCCAGGGGCTAATGGTGACCATGCTGAACTGAATGTCCTCACTTAGTCCAACTCAGGCGTATGCTGTCTGTGATGGAGAAGACCCTGGCTTGTTGCTGTTATTACGAGATAGGACATAGTGCAGTGATGGCGAACCTTTGGAGCTCAGCGTGTCAGCATTTTGAAAAACCCTAACTTAACTCTGGTGCCGTGTCACGTATAGAAATTTTTTGATATTTGCAACCATAGTAAAACAAAGACTTACATTTTTTTAATATTTATTTTATATATTTAAATGCCATTTCACAAAGAAAAATCAACCAAAAGAATGAGTTCCCGTGTCACCTCTGACATGCGTATCATAGGTTCGCCATCACTGATATAGTGGCTGCATCACTTTAGTTTCAAGACCTCCCACTCGAATCTAGAAAAGACTGACTTTCAAGGGTGGCCTTCATCCCTCGCTTCTGCTACACCTTCTGTTGTGGCTGAGAAGGCTGATTCACGGACAACCATGTCCTCTTCCAAGTGGACATTTGAAATTAAGGTGAACGTGAGAGGTATGAGCTTCCTTTCCTCACCCACGTCCTCTCTGACTTACTGCATCCGAGCTGTTTTACACTGTGATGAAGTCAATTCTGCGTCTTTACGCAGCACTTAACACTAGAATGGGAAGAAGCTGCTTTCGAAAGACAGTGTGCACATTCTGGTTCACTTTTAAAGAATTAGCGGCTTTCCAAGGTACCCTTGGTGTTTATAATAGTTTGCAGAAATATTTTAGAGAAGAAATTAAAGGGATTGCTCACAA
The DNA here is from genome assembly GCF_963259705.1 of Myotis daubentonii. Taxonomy (NCBI): domain Eukaryota; kingdom Metazoa; phylum Chordata; class Mammalia; order Chiroptera; family Vespertilionidae; genus Myotis; species Myotis daubentonii. Next base: position 10,332,269 of record NC_081859.1, read on the forward strand.
GAGAGGAAGACACAATGGGGCAAAGCTCTAAATGAAGACGAATTGCAATTTTTACAAGCAGACCAGTGGCCAGAATAACCAAGAATTCTTTAAAGCGTTGCATCAGCTGGTGGGTTTTGCGTGAAGGAGATGACGAGGGCGGAAACGTGATGAAGGGTCTTCAGATGTGAAATTTGGAAATGGGAATGGGGTCACCAAATCAATGGGATCATTAAAGGGGTTGCAGTGATGGAGCACAGGCCTGTGGACAAGAGGGGGAAGCAAGCTTCATATGAAAGTGGTGTAATGGAAATGAGGCCCACCCAACTCTTAACGGGGTGACTTACATTAGACCCTGTGTCTTAAATAGATTAAGCAAATTAAAACACGCTTATATTGAATCAAAATTCAACGTGTTTCTTTCGACTTGTAAAACAATGACATTTTAAGGTTCATTTGCTTGAAATAAGTATAGATGGTTGCTTCCGACCTTTTGCACACAAATGTTATAATGACATTTTATAAACAATGAACATAGGCAAGTTCACTCTGCGGCCCTAAAAAATCAGAAACTCAGAATTTTTTCCTTTTGTTGTTAGTCCCTTATGAAAAGAGTGCCGTGCACAGCTCTTTCTGGCTCCCAGAAGGGTTCAAAGATGTTGAGCCCGGGAATGGCTATAATAAAGTCCCAAAATTGTATGTTGTCCTCAGCGCACAGCAAGTGTGCTGTGCTCCTGGGAGCGGCACAGGTGGTAAGAGCAGAATAGGCTCTGTCCAGGCTTCGGGTGAAGTCCCCAGTGGGCCCAGGGCCAAGGTGAATTTGGAGTTCAACTTCCGTGGCCAAGATCAGGAGGTTATGCTTTCTCCTTTGTTACGCATTGTATAAATATTGCGATGGTGTAATTAGAATTATTGTAATTTTAAGAACTGTTATTAAGTGCAAGGTACTGGGGCTATTCTCATTGCCCTCAGGACAGGACTGTAGGGATGAGATGCATTAAATAAGAAACTACAAGAATGTTATGAAAAAGGGAGGATGCTGGGATGATACTGAGTAAATTATTTTAAAAGAGAAAGAAAAACCAGTATGAATTATAGTATAAAAATCTAGATTTGCTAAAAGATACTTTCATAAAGCAGTCTGCAGCTGGCTTATAAGAGAACTGAGTATTAGGTTTTAATAAAGCTCTGGAAATATAGAAGCAAAATTAGACATACAAGATATATACAAATGTAAGAGATAGGTGAAGTTTTAAAATCTGTTTTAGTAAATATAATGCTGAGTTCTATTTTGAACTATTTCTGTGCTTTTAAGAGCCTAGTGAGCGCCTACCTTGTTTCATATAGCGCGTTGGGCACCAAAGAGAGTAACAGAAACACAGATAGGACTGTACTGTAATGAGATGTATCGGAACGTTGGGTGTTAAGGCAAAAGAGGTGACTGATCTCTGAGTGCTTGGAGATTTTCTTCCTAATCTTGCTCATTGAAACAAAAATTTATAAAAAATGACAGATTGGTTTTGTTGGTCTATATAAAGACAGATTTTTTACAAATTTTCTCTACTTCTCTAACAATATTGCAGATTTGCTGAATAACTCTATTTTGTGGATGAGGTAATTAATGTTACAGAGTTGGCTAATTTTCTTCCCGTAGACCATATCTCAAACGCAGCGGATCATTAGCTCTCCTCCACCGGCAACAAGCTACTGCCCAACGTGCCCGCAACGGGCCTGCTTTAATCAATTGCCATGATTATAAACAAAGGCTAATTCTGATTTTCATTTTATTTTATAACTAAATGTTATTGTATTAAAATTTCCTGTAGGCCTTTTCCGACTAGTAAAGAATAAACTACAAATCATATTTTCCATTTGGGAGAGTTCTTATCCCCCAGGAAAAAATCAATACATCAGAATTAAATTTCAAAACTGCGTTAACAGCATCTTGGAGGTCAGGTATTCTAATAGCCTCTGAGTGAAAACCAAATTATGGAGCTATTATATGTGGCCAATGTAATTATTTTCACCACCCTTTGCTTTATAGAATATCACCAAAAAGGAATTAAACCTAGTGTAAGGATTCAGTTAAAAACTAGAAGTGTGTTCATCTATGGCATCTTAATACCACTGAATTTAATGTCACATGAGCATTTCATTTTAAAGTAGGAAGTTTGAATTAAAGTGTAGGTATTTCAAAAGCTTTTTCAAAATAAAAGAAAATATAAGTTACTGGATTTCAGCAATTGACCTTTCTCGTAGTCCAGTAACTCCTTAAAGACATCAAAGTATTATTTAATAGAACAGGAGAGCTGGGAGAAATTTTAGAATTCAATGAATCCAGTCATACATTTTAAAGAAAATGAGAGCCATAATAATGAAATGACAGGTAGGATCCTCAGTCTCATCTCATGAGAACTATTCTCATACAATCTCCTGTTTCTTCATTCTCCTTCCCTCACATACTGGTCTCAGTATTTGGGGCCTAACTTCTTGGAAAATATTGGTGTTTGTGAAGCCCGGCTGTGTTCAGACCAGTACCCCACAAGGACTTTGTGTCTGTTTTATCATGTGCCCCCGGCACAGACTCATTTGTGTAGCTAAGGGAGTCTCAGATGGATTTGGAGAACGGGAACACATAGTAGGCTCATGGTCAAGACCTGCAAAACTGTTCAGCGTCATAATAGATACAAAGCCATCATGGTTTTGACCAGGTAATTCTTGGAAGATAGGTTGTCTTTACTTCTGTGACGATTAGGTTGTTTGTTCATACTACGAGGTGGCAGAGACCCATGGCCGATGAGCACGTGCAGCGAGGTGTGCCCACGGAATGACATTTTGCCCGATAGGCTCTGAGTGCGGTGGGGTTCCTGCAGCCTGTCACCAAAGCGTTAAAGGAAGTGACCTGCACTATGTGCACTTCCTCTTCGCCCCTCCCCACTGGCTGGAAGGTGGACATGGTCCAAGTGAACTGGCCCCGAACGTGAAGTGAAAGGCCATATGGTCAACGATGGGGGGAATAACAAAAACAGCCGCTGGAATCGGGGTTCCCGGAGAGCCCCATCAAGCACAATTCCCCTGGCCTGCCTGCCAGCTTTCAGTAAAAGCTGATCAACTCTCAGTCTGGTGTGAGCTATTGTTATTATGTTCTGATAAAGACCTTGAAGATTAAGGGCCTATACCAGCCGTGGGCAAACTACGGCCTGCGGGCCGGATTCGGCCCGTTTGAAATGAATAAAATGAATAAAACTATTGAAAAAAAAGACCGTACCCTTTTATGTAATGATGTTTACTTTGAATTTATATTAGTTCACACAAACACTCCATCCATGCTTTTATTCCAGCCCTCCGGTTCAGTTTAAGAACCCATTGTGGCCCTCGAGTCAAAAAGTTTGCCCACCCCTGGCCTATACCTATAAAATACATGAAGAAGAATATTCTGTATGTATCCTTGGGGGAGGTATGTGTGTGTGTGTGTGTGTGTATGCATCTTCAAAAACTATACAAAATAAATAAATGCCACACACTATGAATCTGTGCATGGAAAAGCCAACAACCACAGCGGGAGTCTTAACTTAGGCCTGGCAGGGATTTGAAGCAAGTCTTCACACAATTGATTTCAAGATTGCCAGTTCTTGCCTGTCACTCGCCTCCAGTTTTTCTAGCTTATTCAAAGTGTACTTAGGTGATATTTCGGTATCTACAACATTTACCCTTCATTAAATACCTTAGTTTGATATATCTCTGAAGTAACCTCAGTTCAGGTTTATGCTATAAATCTTGGAGGGTTTTAGCCATGAGCTATCTCCGAATTGCATTGCTCATCTCCAGGCAAGAGTCTCCTGGGGTGAGCATGTCCTTTACATCCGTCTACCCAATGCTGGGGGCTCATACCAGGGGTCAGTAGCAGTTTTCTATTAGAGAAGCATTTGCATTCAAGACAAGCATACGTATGTGTATATATAATTTCTGTATTTCCTTATAGTTAAAGAGTGGAGTTAGAATGGTGTCAGGGTTTCTGTTTTTCTTTTGTCATAGGGAAAACAAGTATCTGTTGATTGCCCTTCTCTCTAGAACATGAAAAGGAAACACATTTGCTTTACTTAAAGAGGGCATTTTCATTAAAGAAATGTGTGGGTTGAGTTGGGACTTCAATCGCATTAATGATAATTACATGTATAAGGCAGTCACGAGGCTGAGAATATATATACGATCTCTTCTCAGGACATTATTCCCTTTCTTGCAACTTGACTACGAAAGGGGGACTAATGTGTGACCTTGAACAGTTAATAGGTACCTCAGAGTTTTCGGGACAATTAAATTAGATAATAAGGAAACTTGCTAAGATGCCATTTATTACAGCAGACACATTGCAGCTCCCTCTCTTTCTTTGGTTTCAGTTTTAATCACCAACTAATAAATTTTAAAAATGTATTTCTGTGAAACAGTACAAGCCAGTGAAACAAGTTTATATGGGAACGAGGTACCACTATTTACATAACTATCTATATCAGTAATGTAGATAATAGTAGCTAACGTTTAACAAATACTTGTTATGAGTCAGCCATGGTAATACACACCTCAGAATAATTTTATTGCTAAGCTCTTATTGTATCCTAGTTTTACAAATGAGGAAATTAAAGCTTATAGACAATAAGGGATATGCCCAAGATAACATAGCTAATAAGGAATTTTGTCTGCATGAATCAAGAGCCCGTATTATTAGCCAATGCAATATACTGTAGCAATTATCCACTTAGCAATTTTGAAAACCTGTGTGTTCCTGAAATATTTGAATTGAAGATGGTGAAAGTGGATAAGGGCCGAGCTTTGCATCGGTTTTGCTAGGAGGCATCAGCAAGCTCTGTTGCTCCTCTGTCCCAGCTCTGAGCACAGGCAAGTTAGGTTCTGAGGAGGGACCATGGCACATAGCCGAATGTGATTCGGATCAATGATGCAGGTTCCGTAAAACAGCCTTGGGCCCCGGGATTTCTGCTAAACCATCACCATCTAATGTCAGAGTGGTTTTTGAAGGATGAAAGTCAGACTGATCTCTTGAGAGCAATTTTTTCTTTGCATGTCAGTGATTGAAATTGGGTCCGCTTTTCAAATTGTTTAATAAAACAACACAAACCGTGCCTACTCATATCTCCTGCAAACAAGGCACTGATGAGTCATAGAATTCGCATGGTGTCATCAGGGAGAAAAAGCATCCTGGCCAAATCAACACTAATAAAAGAGAAAAATGGTAATTGGCGTACGAGCTACCATTTTCATTGGCTAATCAGGGCTATATGCAAATTAACTGCCAACTAAGATTGGCAGTTAACTGCCAACAAGATGGCGGTTAATTTGCATATGTAGGCACAATGCAGGGAGGCGAAAGGGAAAGCAGGAAGAAGCCCCCTGCCACTGACAGTGATCAGAAACCCAGGGGGGAGCTAAGAGCTGGGGGGCAGGGCAAAGGCGGCCCTGGGGTCGCCTTTGCCCTCCCCCACCCAGCCATGATCGGAGAATCAGGCGCCTTTTCCACCCTGGCCAGTGATAGCAGGAAGTAGGGGTGGAGCCAGCGATGGGAGCTGGGCACGGTCGAAGCTGGCCGTCCCAAGAGCTAGGGGTCCCTTGCCTGGGCCTAAAGTGAAGCCCACGATCGTGGGGCCGCTGCAGCTGCGGGTCCCCGCTGCCCTGGCCGGACGCCTCAGCCAGAAGCGTCAGGCCTGGGCAAGGGGCTGATCCTGCGATTGGAGGGTGATGGGGGTCAACGTCTGAGGGCTCCCAGTATGTGAGAGGGGGCAGGCTGGGCTGTGGGACACTGCCCCACACACACACCCAGTGCACGAATTTCGTGCACCGGGCCCCTAGTAATTACATAATTACAAACTATGGAAATCTCACATGTGAGAATATGGAATAAGTGTTTTTAAGATTGGTTAGATATACTAATTTAATAATTTTGTAATGATATATATGTAGCTGCACTTCCATATATGCATATCCATACATATATACACAGATATGTGTGTATATATAAATATATATAAATACATAAATAGAACATCTTTTGGAAAATTACATTAAAATCTAAAGAGAACATTATGGTTGTTAAAAATACACCCAAAATATTAAGACCACCTCTCTTATGATAGTGTTATAGGAGATTTAAAACTTGCAAAGACCTATGGGTATGTTTATTGCTTCACTAGAGAGCACCATGTAGCAGTAGAGAGCCATGAGCTGACTTTTCCGTATCACTGGATATCTGGGCTTTGTGATTGTGACAGATCATTTGACCATTAGCTTCCTCTTACATAAAGGAGTTCCCCTGACATTTCTTAAGATTTTCCCAATTCTTATTTATCTGGGGCATCCCCTGGTAATGTTTTTAGTTTCGTTCATTTGAGATTAGCAGAATGAGTGCTTTATAAGTTGTTCTTCCTATCAGTAAATCATAGAAACTATGTATTCCTATCTTTGTAAAGCAAAGAGGATTCTAGACCAGAGTCACATGTGTTACTCCTGCCCTAATGCCCATGCCCAGGGAAATAAGGGCACCGAGGGTCCCTCTGATGGTCATCCAGAGTACACAGTTCATCTCAGGCTTGTACATCTTTCATCTTACATTTATTTTAAACAATTATTCAAAATACTAGAGGCCCAGTGCACGAATTCATGCATGGGTGGGGTCCGGCAGGCCTAGCCCCAATTAGGGTGGATTGGGGCTGGGCCTGTAGGGAGGAGGAGATGGCAGGAGGAGATGGCTGGAGGTTGGCCGGCTGGCCCGCCCAGATCAGGACCTTATCAGGGCCCCAATCCTATAGCATTTTATGTCAAAAGTGGGTACCATGAATTACATGCAACCAGAGAGCTAAAGATCCTGAATGTCATGGAACTGAGGCCTGGCTTAGACAAGTCAAGCATGAAACCCCAAACTGGAAGAAATCGACCTGAAGTTCATCAGTTCCACCACTTTGTGGTGTCTTTCTAAGCACCAGTAACTTCTGGGATGACGAGGTCTTTCTATGATGAGATAACTTCTTCCAGAATTTCTCACAACATCCTGTGTATGAGCTTTCTACTTTTTTAGTTTTTGCCATGACAAGTTACCATGAACTGGGTGGCGTAAACCCCTGAAATTTATTTCCTTACAGTTCAGGGAGCTAGAAGACCCAGAGGTTGGCAAGAGTGGTTAATTCTGGGGGTGTCTTTGGCTTGTAGGTGCTCGCCCTGTGGTGTCTTCACAGGGACCTTCCTCTGTGTCTGCCTGTGTCTTAATCTCATTTTCCTATAAGGACACCAGTCATGGGATGAGGACCCACCGTAATGACCTCATTTTACCTTAATTACCTCTTTAAGGCTGCGTCTCCAAATTCAGTCACGTTCTGAGGGGTTAGGACAAGGAATTTGCAGGAACGCATTTCAGCCCATAAACCCTATTATGGCCATAAATGTAAATTAAGCGGGACTTGAGAGAACTAAGGTTTCCAGAATGATAGTTGAAGTTGGGAGAAGGAAAAACAGGATTGGGGCAACAAAGAAAATTACTACCTAAGAATAGAGATGGCTTTTGAACCAAGCCTTGGATCTTAGTGTTCCAAATCCTTCTACATGGAAATCAGCAGGATAGATTTGTAATATCTATTTCATATGAGAAAGGTCACTTAAAGCTTAGAAGAGAATTACTGCATTATGTTGCACTTAACTGCCAAGTGATAAGCTCCTGATATAAATTTACCTGTGTGTCTTTTATAATTCCTCCTTATTCTATTGTATCATACTAACAGTCACCCATGGTGTTGCAAACTTTCAGGTTTTCTTGCACTTTCCCGGAATATTTTGTTTTGTTACCGCTCAGGATGTTGAACCTTTATTTCTCTAGTGTCTCTAAGAGCTGCCCTCCATGGCACTGGGAAGCTCTTCTGAGCTGTGGTTTCACCAGGAAATGAAAAGGATGTTCTAGTAGCTGGTATTTTATTTACTGTGAACAAATAAAATTCCTTCTTAGAAGTGGGTGAAGTATGAATGATAAATCTATCCATAATCTGTGGAGCTTGCTGGATTAAACTGAATTGACATGAACAATGGTTCTGATTCAGGAATAAATTTGGTTAGGCATCACTTTGTTCTAGAATTGCCAGCGCCTGTATTTGATGAGACACCTGTTTGATGGGCTTGCTAATTTGACTCCGAAGATTAATGGGTACTTTGTAAAAGACTAATAAATATGTAAAAAGAAAATAAGTTAACTCTGAAAGTTAAGACTCTACCGTTTTAGCCGGAATAAATCTGTCTTCATCAGTAGAAATCACTGAGTTTAATATTAATTATAATCAATAGACAAGAGACGGATTACTTCTATCCATTTCTGTCACCCTTTCTTTTATTCAATATCATGGGTCTAAAAAGGGAAAAAACACAACCCTCTCCGAGGAAACTGATGTGAGGTGAATTAACTCTTTCAGGGCACAAGCCAATGGTGTGTTATGTGCATAAAATGACACCCTTGTGTCCTGTACTCATTTATCTCCATGCTAGGGAATATGTACAATTAGGTGTCTCTTATTTTTCTCCCTTTAAGGAATACTGGTTTCTTGAAAATTTCTGAAATAATTGTGTTTATTTAGTAATTAAAACTAAATCACCCTAAATGAGCCATATTGCATTTTTAACATTAAAAAATTAAAGCCAAATATTTTTTAAAACCAAACTGAAAATGAAAAAAAATCTCTTTGTATTATGTTAAATAGAAGGAGTAAAACCAAGTGTATGAATTACAGATAAATATATGCTGACTCACATATTGTGAGTTTGGTACTGGGAATGTTTTTACTAAGAAGCCTGTGACAGGTATGATTGATACTAAAGTCTATTTTTAAAAGTCTGGGTTGATGTATTATGATTGATAATAAAGATAATGCAGGCTCTCTCTCCCTGCACTATATGTAGGTCCTTTACAGAAGCAATGGCCCTTTACTAGTTATATGATTAGAGCCATTTCCAGGATTCCTAATTTCTCTTAGGATCAATCAAAAAATTTTAACATTCCTTACTAGGCCCTTCGTGATCTGACCTGCTTAACTTTGTAAGAATTTAACTTCCCTTAGCGCCAGCTCCTCACTCAAATGGCATATTTTTGAAAAATATGTTTTTATTGATTTCAGGGAGAGGAAAGGAGGGGGAGAGAGGGATAGAAACATCAATGATGAGAGAGAAAAATTGATGGTGGCCTCCTGCATGTCCCCTGCTGGGGATGGAGCCTGAAACCCGGGCATGTGCCCTGGCTGAGAATCAAACCCTGACCTCCTGGTTCATAGGTTGATGCTCAAACCCTGAGCCATGCCAGCTGGGCTCAAAGTGCATATTAATTCATCTTTATACAACTGAAATTTGCTTAACAGCTTATGTGATGGACACTGTGATACGGTTGTTAAAATGAAAATTGCTGATGTCTGGAAGCTAAGCTTAGAGTTCAGCAAGTGTGTAGTTACTGAATTTATTTCAGTTGACTAAACAGACTGGGTGCCCATCTCTTTCCCACTTCCTTTTCATCTTTGGGGTTTTACAAATGAGAGTCCCTCTGCCTGGAACCCTCTTTTTTAAATATATATTGTTGATATTTTATAGAGAGGAAGGGAGAGGGATAGAGAGCTAGAAACATTGATGAGAGAAACATTGATGAGCTGCCTCCTGCACACCTCCTACTGGCGATGTGCTCGCAACCAAGGTACATGCCCTTGGCTGGAATCGAACCTGGGACCCTTGAGTCTGCAGGCCGATGCTCTATCCACTGAGCCAAACCAGTTAGGGCTGCCTGGAACCCTCTTGCTCTGTCCCTTACCATCCTCCTTCAATCCCTTTCACCTCGATAAGTACTCTTTAGCCAACACAACTCAATATGGATTTTATACCTGCAGAAAAAAAAAATCTCATAGCCTGGCCAGTGTGGGTCAGTGGTTGAACATTGATCTAAGGAGGTCCCAGTTCAATTCATGGTCAGGCCTCATGCCTGGGTTTTGGGCTCCATCCCAAGTTGGGGGTGTGTTAGCGGCAGTCAACCAATGATTCACTCTCATCTCCCTTCTTTTTCTGAAATCAATAAAATATATAAAAATATTTTATAGACCACTCTTCCTACCCCCCCCCCCTCTGGAATCATAAACACTAGGCATTAGCCTATTGATCTGGAGCTTTGATCACAATAGGTACTTTGCCATTGCTTAAAATTGATTGAACTGGAGATACTGCCAATCAAAGACAATATCCCTGTGGCCAAGGACCGTGTTCCTTCTGTTTCCTGTGCTGGGAGATTAAAAAGAATGTCCTATCTCCATGCTAGGGAAATTCCCTAGTAGTGGGAATTTTATGTACTGAGAACAAAGCAAAGTCTTTCCTGGAATTGGGCAAAGCATAAATGATAAATCTCCGTAATCTACCTAGCAAAATACCTGGAACATAGTGGCTGCTAGATAAGTATTTCTTAAATTAAATATTTAATAAATGCTGGTTGTACTCTTTGACAAGCAAGTGAGGCACGTGTTATAATGAGACACATTTTAAAAAGATAAAACCAAGTCACGATTCCTCCTTTTGAGAAGCCTAAGAGATAAGCCAGGATGGCTGTGTGACCGAGAAACAAGGTAGGTCATATGCCATGTGTGCCTCATTATTGAAATCACTTCCCTCCCTCAGAACATCTAGCTTCTCCTTGATGATGTCCAGTAATGGGGGAGGTCATGATTTTTTTTGAAACCACTCTTTAAAATATATATATATATATAATTGACTTTTTAACAGAGAAGATGGGAGAGGGATAGAGAGTTAGAAACATCGATGAGAGAGAAACATTGATCAGCTGCCTCCTGCACACTCCCTACTGAGGATCTGCCCACAGCCGAGGTACATGCCCTTGACCGGAATTGAAACTGGGACCCTTTAGTCTGCAGGTTGATGCTCTATCCGCTGAGCCAAACTGGTCAGGGCGCAACCACTCTTCTATTACAAAACAACCCTACTGTCCTATAGTCTTTCTCTTGAATGAGTAGCCTCCTGGTAAAGTCCACCTTTTTGTCTTGGATCTGCCACCAGCTTCTGACCAGAATTCAGACCCTTTTTCTGAATGAAGCTGGTCACATATTTATCTGAGGCCATGAATCAAACTTGCTCCCTCCTCCCTCCCAGATCTTTTCTTAAGAAAAGGGACTTTTGATTTCTAAAGGACAGGTTTCCAAATGTTCATCTTACTAGTTTTCCTCCCATGAAGGCATTCTAATTTTCCATCACCCCATTTACATAGAGTAAAATATTACATTTCCTCTGGGCAACAATTCCTATTGATTATGTTCTTTTAATTCCTGTTAGCAGTTGCTTTATACTGATGGCTTATACTAAGATTGAGGATAACCAATCTAGCTCCTCTTAATTCCATGACAACCTGGACAAGATTCTTAGATTTCTCCCTGTTTACTTGAAGTCTTCTTTGAAATCACTGCTATGAGGATGGAGGCCATACATGGCATGTTTACTGCGCAGAAACAATTTCCTAAGGAAACTAGGTTTTTGCAGTGGCCCAGACTTTGGTGAATAGCAGAGACCTGAGCAGTGTCATTCTCACGGCAGGGCATAAAAAAACTCAACAGGAAGCGATAGGGTGAGGTTGACATCGAAACTGAAAACCAGCCCGCCTAAGGAAGATGTGGTTCCCAGCCTCTCCATCTAGTAAAGTGTTCCAATCAGGCCGGGAGGTCTTTCTTCAGAACAACACGCCTTCAATTTAAGCTCCTGGCCCGTTGCTCCCACTTTCAGAGCCTGAAATTCATATCATTTCCTACAGAAAGAATCTGGAAAACACAGTGTTCTGACACCATGTCACAGTGATCCCTGTGCTTTTTAAATGTTTTTAAGTGCATTTTAAAATTAAAAGGAAACCTTTAGTTCTCCAATTGAGTTTTAGTCATTATATTTCAAGCCCTCTGACTTTTGCCTTCTTTTCCTCTTTGAATGTGGAGAACATGGGATACAATAAATTATAGGTATTAGATTTCTGGCAAAATGCAGTTTAGGACACTGCACAATTTAGGACAAAGTACAAAAAAAAATCAATCCTTTCCACTGTCATAAAGCTTATTGAAAACTACTAGTGTGCCATTAAAATTAATGTAATCGCTTTCCACTTTCTCTCTGTGTCACCTTGCCCTTTGGCCCAACCCCTTGGGGTCAGCTGTCCGGAGAGACAGCAAGCCTTTTCCTGTTCCTCCGCTGGAATTAAATGCTGAAACTAATGCTGTGCAATGTTGCCTTTCTAATTTATATTTTCCACAAAAGGGTTTAAATTTCACGTAAGGTGGCGGAGGACCCATTTGGATTCCCCCATCCTCTCTGCATCATTTAAAACCCATGGCTATGGAGACCTGGCTGGAAATGGGCTCTCTCTTTGAAATACGCTTGAAAGAAGGCATCCAACCTGAACTAATTTATGGCTACCTTTTGATTTAAGACAAAACTTTTGGGGTTTTACTAGGCCTTGCACGAGGCTTGGAAGTTATCTACAGCATATTAATATTTAAATGTAAGGAATTGCAGTGTCGATCTTAACATGCAGTTATGATGCATTTGGTATCAATTTAAGCATTTGCTTAAGGAAATGCAGCCTCACTTATAATGTGCTAAAATTAAATGTATACCGAATTTCTCTTTGCTGATAGCCAACCAACTTGTGGTTTAACTCCACTGTCCTTGCTAACACAGAGAAGAAACCTGGCGGCCACCAGCCTCTTCATGCAGGTGTGGTACTGTGGTGGGATGCAGGCAGGCTCTTTGGAGGGGGACATAACCAGGTCCCCGAACCATCCACCCTGCTAATATGTTCATAGCTAAGCCCTCATCAGAAGGTGAATTTGTCCCAGGTCCTTGCTCAACTTAAGCAGCTTCTATCGACAAACTGATTAGTCCTTGACCTTTACACAGTCAGAATCAATGCACATTATTTTTTATGGACACACATGCTAGGGTTAAAATCAAATTCCTTTCACATGACATTTAATAACATAAAATTCACCATTTCTATTAAATGTTGCTTACACATTTTTTTTTTCCCCATCAAGTGCACACACACACTTCCCCTGCTACTTGGTGAAGAAAACCCGTCAGGGTTGTGTTGTATGCCCCCTGTTTATTTCCTTGCTACATGCAAACAGAAGCTGCTTGCATTCTTGTCTAAAGAGCACATTCTTCGTACTTGCCATGGGGAGCAAGTGGGAAATTAAAGCAACTGTTTGCTCTTCACCATGGATTCAGTACTGAGAGAGGGAGTCAGAATCCCTTTTCTATCCATGGCCAGAGCCGTTCATGTCTTTCCTGGCCTACCTGTTTCCATGTCCTTCACGCTGAGAGGACGCTGGTCCCATCACATGCTGAGAGCAGGATGCATGGGAAGTGGACCAGCAGCTGTCTGCCCCCACCCCACGTCCACTCTTCAGGACACGCCCCTTGCCCAGAGGCAATTAGAATGCAAAGCAGCACCCAAAACACAATACTTTCCCAGCTGTCTGTCGTAACTCACCTCTCTTGTCTTTTCTGAGTCATAAAAATGCACATACAACCCAATAAATGACTGCCTCCCTTCAGGTCCTCTTTTGATACCAGTGGTATTTTAAAATAATAGCATGAATTGCTCAAGGAAGAAAGAACGATTAAGAGACGTGAGTTCCAATTAACTGTCAGTGATTGCTTGGTAGCTCTGGGTCAGAGATGAGGGTCTTCTGAGTCAAAGGAGAGGGCCCTGGAGGCTGTGAAGTCCTCAGGTGCCTTTGAGACCATCAGTTAAGCCTCAGGTGTCTTGGAAATGTACGTCAGGGGTGCACCTCGTTTCCTAACGTCAGAAAAGCAAGGACGACTTTGTATGTATTTATATTGGACTATTTTCTTCACTTTTCTCAGGTTCATTTGCCTTTGTCCTCATAATCATTTGATTAATAGTAACGGGCAAAACAAAATATTTGAGTCTGTTGAATGGAAAAATGCGAGTGATCAAAGGAGAAGGAAAATGTTTACATGTCAGTCAGGGAAAAGCATTAAATACATATCACAAAAGCTAGCAGTAACTGAGGCTTAATGTGTTATTCAACAAGAGCATTATTTATATCAACTTAAAACTTCATAGCAGTCTTGTCTGATGTTATCCTCATATTAGCCGAGAAGAAACTGGGATTTTAAATCTGTTTAAAATCCAAATCCTGTGATATTAGCCAAAATACTATATAAATAGCTGGTATAGAAGTTACACAGATGAATAAATATGGCTTTTCCTTAAAAAAAGAAAAAGCCTTAGAAAAAAGCATGTGGCTAAAGTGAGACAGTAGGAAAATGAAGGTAAGGAAGGAAGCCAACTTTGAGGGTGTGTGCAGAAAGCCTGATGCATCCCAAAAGCAGTAAAAGCCAGGGGTGGCATTGATAAGACCACGCGTGTCTTTTGAAAAGTCCCCTTTGATTGTACTAAGATATTGTGAAAAACTGGTTGGAGTGAATATGCCGAAACAAGTTGACATAATGACCTAAGTTAGCAGTAGTTTCATGTTAATATTTTATTAGCTACTTTACATAACTTAGAACCATCAGAGTTTGAAAATATAAACTTTTTAAGCTATGGACTAATGCTGTTTTACTGGCCATTAAATAGAATGAATTCCTTATTAAACTCATATTAAAATGGAAATATCTATGCCAGCATTCATTAAAACAGAACCCCCCCAAACCCCCACAGTTTTCAAGATTATAAGGATAAAAATGGACATAGAGGCTGCAAGAACAAAAGTTGACGGTCTCCAATACTACTGAGCGTGACATGAATTTTTACTTGTTCATTTCACTGCCTAACGAAACCCTGACTTTTGTAAGAGGCCACGTAGTCATCATTTCAATGCTAGCATTTTAATAAGTCTCTAATCAATTTTAAGTCTATCTTGTATAATACATTTTCAGCCCGAGAATTGGAAACCCTGGTAGTATTCTAATATTAATTACATGAAAATATAGAGACTGTAGTCCTAAGGAAAAAAGAAAAGGAGGTGTAGGGATCTATTTACAATGGCGTAAATTAATGAAAGAAATGCCAAGTTAATATATTTCATCTATTTATATACAAGGGTGGGCAAAAGCAGGTGCACAGCTCATATGCAAAACTATGTGATAATTAACAAACATATAAGAATAAACTGTTTTGCATACTCTCAACTGAAAACCTCCTTTTGCCTTCCCCTGTGTTGCTTCCAAATGACAGTTATTGTCTGGATTCTCTTTAAGGGAAAAACTATCAAAAAACACTATATTTTTCTACCCAAATTGCATATTAAAGACAGATCTGCACATTTTACATATTTAGAGGAGTGAGTGGTGACCGGGTTTTCGACCTTCAGTTTCCTTGCTTTACAGAAATATGAAGTGACCCAGATTCCTGGTTAAGTCAAGTGCCTGGGTTTCCTCTCTAATTCCCCCCCTCCCCCCGGCCCCATGTTGTAACTGAAGTGGACAGCATGGTCATAGGAGGACATAACAGCAGCCAGGCAATGCTTATGACACATGGACATGGCAGTTGTTTTATTTAACAGAGGCAGTCCTGACCCCAAAAATATTTTCATGAATTAGCTCAGTATTTTTTTTTTGTATGTATACTTTCTTATTTAGACATTATTTTTTGGAAGGGTATTTTTACTGGATATAGAATTATGTATTGACAGTATTTTTTAAACCACTTTAAAGATGCCTTCATTGTCCTTGGATTTGTATGTTTTCAGATAAGGAGTTGGCTGTAATTTTTATCTTTGTTTCTTCCTATGTAATACATCTTCATTGCCTTGCTGCCTTCAAGATTTTCCTATTTATCTTTTTTCTTTGTAATTTGAATATGCTGTGATTAGAAAATTATTTGGCATTCTTTCTTTGATGATTTCTTTACTGCATTTGTTTTCTCTTACTCTTTATGCTAGATCATTTCTTTCACACGTTCTTGGCTGCTCCATTCTGCCTCCCCCGGCTTCCCCCCACACCTGTTTTTTTTCCTTTGTGTTTTTAAATTTGAGTAATTTGTATTGACTGATTTTGACTGATTATTTCCTCAGCTGTAAGAAGTATATTGATGATCTTGTAAGGAAATGATCTAATACCTGTCCACCTGGGGAAAGAACATCCTGGGCAGTGTTAGGACCAATTGCAAATGTCTTTAGGTGGCATGCCTACTGTTTTCACAAAATAGGGAAGAGCCAGTACGGCTGCAGAAGAATACATGCACATAAGTGGGAACAGGGTGGTTAGACTTAAAGAATATGGTCAGAAAGGTCATAGGCGAGAAAAACAAAAACCAACAATGATGTTGTATGTAATGGTAAGTACTTTCAATTTCACTCTAAGAAAAATGGAAACCCAATGGAGAGTTTTGTGCGGAGGGGTTTCATAATTAGTCGTTGGTAGTAATAGGATTTCCATGGCTACTGCATTTAGAATATAGAGCACAGGAACACCTCATTTTATTGGACCTCAGTTTACTGCCCTTTCCAGATGTTGCGTTTTTTTTCTTTTTTACAAATTGAAGGCAAGATCATCCACCAGCAAAATGATTACCGTTTGCTTTATTACGATACTTACTTTATTGTGATACTTGCTTTATTGCAGTGTTTCCATATTATAAATGATGTTGATTGAACTCTTCTGTGTTTATGGATTTGTGTGTGTGTGTGTGTGTGTGTGTCACATTTAAACATATTTTTAAACTATTTGCACTGATACACCATTACATATATACCATTTAAAAAATAAAGTCGTTTCAGAGCTAAAAACTTTTTAAAAAAGTAAATGTAACATAACCTTCTAATATTTTACTGGGTAAAATTATCTCTTTAGAAAGCCAGTGTTCTTGCAGTATATGTTGTTGATTTTGCATTTATTTAATTGCATTTTGAGTATGAGTGCTCACTTAGATGCATGCGGTTATAAAGTTGCACTATGGTTGTGCATTGTAAAAACATCCACAGGAAGGCTATGGACATTATATGACAAAAATAATGAATTTTACTCCCCAGAGAACTTTCTAAATTTAATCCAGAGTCCATTCTGTTTTAAAGAAAATGAAGTGACCCCATTTTTCTCTGTTCATTCATCATGTATGCAGTCATCCCACGTGATTTAATGGCTCGATTCAAAGCAGACTGTGCAAAGTCCATCACACCCTGACAATAGGCTAGCTGGGAGGCTTTGGACAATGTAAACAGACTTGTACTAGCAGAGTGAACTTCCACATTTCCTCCTTAGCTCACTGCTGTTTCAGTGGGCAGGGTCACTGTATGCATCGAGGGGTGTTTGCAATTTGATAAGAGTCATCTTCTCCATTGAAAGATTTCTGCAAGTTGACATTTTCAGAAAAGGACAGATAATAGAGGAGGAGGGGAGGGGCAGGGAGCTGTTTCTTGTTCTCGCAGCTGTGAAGACTGTGATTCGTGGAAGACACTCTAAGAATATATTTCGTCTTTGACAGGCAATCTCTGTCAAATGATGGCATATCAGCATTTGGTGATATTTTGAAACGGATGGCAGGCAGGTGCCAGAGAGGAAAGAATCACTAGTTCACTGGATGGTTAAAACAATGTACTGTGTTTGTCTGAACACATTGGATTTCATCCAACTGAAAAGCTGCAATTCCTCTCATTCTTAAAAAATGTTTTCTGTCTTTTGAGGGTGGGAAGAAGAAAAAATAGTTTTGTGTTAATCTAGACTTGTTCCTTCCCCACATCTATTTGCAATTACAAGTACAGCAGAAATATTTGAAATCCTCAATTGCTATAACTGATTTTAAAAAAGCAAGCGCACACACCTGCATCAAGACTTCCTTCATCCTGAGAGGTGTAGAATAGTCTTTTAGCTGTTTAATGCATGTAAAATCCTCTATTTTTAAAACTCGCCTACAACTGACTGTATTTTCTTCCCTGCTAAGGAAAGTTGATGTAAATTTTACCCTGCTTCTAAAGCAAACAACTAAATGCACACTGAAAAGAGCAGTTCTCACCTTGCCTTTGACTAGCTATGCAACTTAGATAACGTAGGGTAAGCTCCCTGAGTGCATACACACACGCGCATGTCTGTGCAGAGCTCAGGTTCCTCGTATGATGGAGATACTAATAGGACCTAGCCAGCAGGCTTCCTATGTGAAGTCAGGGTTCCTATGTGAGTTAATGGGGAGCGCTTAGAAGATTGCCTGGCACATAGTAAGAGAACAGTAAATGTAGACTTCTATTGGGTATTAGGTGCCTATTGGAGAATTATATGCAGTATTTCATCAAAAGATGGCACTACAGGCTCTCATTATTGAAACTGAGATGATAAATCGATGATAGCCAACGCTATAAAATGGATTCCTTACACATCGATTCTGAAATTTAAAAAATGCAGTTAGTATAAAATATAATTGTTTTAAAAGAACACTCATTTCAATGGGAGGGTCCAGTTACCAGCTCTGTGTCTAGATGGATATGTCAAGTCGCTTAGATTTATAAAGCCACATGTGAAAGTAGCATTTGGAGCTAGCCCATTTGAGCTAATTATAATTAGAGAAATTGCACTCAGAAATCACATAGGCTGATTGGTGGCAAATCTGTGTAGTGTTCTTCAACATTGCTGCATTAATACCATCAGCAAATATTTATTAGCAATTACCTGAAGCCAGTCAATCAATGTCAACATCTATCAAGTGAGATTGGATAGGCACATTTTGTCATGGACTTTTGAACTCTAAAATCCTCTTTCTCTGTGACACAAAATTAGGAATTTTTCTTATCACTTAATTGATGCATTATGTTTTTCAGAACTGTGAATTAAATGTTGAGGCAGTTTACATAAGGAATTGTGAATTCAGGAGCCCTGCCATCTCCCGGGGCTAGGGGAAAAAACGTAATTTCTCTGAGCTTCAGTGAGTTTGTCTGAAAAGTTGGGGTATGACATAGCAGGGCAGTGGTGTGGAAAGGAGCCAGTGTGGGTTGGCACTATAAATCCCAGCCTCTCACACACGTGGCAGCTGGTGGGTGATTGAAATATTACCACCCCTGTTTAACTACATGTTCCCCAGGTGCTCCAGAGTTTGGGAGATAGTTGCTCTTTAGGATTCAAAAGTGTCTGTCTGTAAACTACACGGTAATATTACCATCACTTTCCCTTCTTTACAATCCCAAAATGTTAAGGCCTAGGGCTTACTTCTTTGTTGATGAAATTGAGAGACACAAGCATTAACTGCTAGGTAGGTGCAGAGTAGGAGATACACTCTAATTCTTCTGAACTTTGTTTTCTGATTGTGAGTGAATGATATTGACTGACTATAGTATTTTTATTCACTGGTAGGTGCTTTAACACAGATCATCTGGAAACAAATATCTCTACACTGTTTTATATTTTTGAGGTTACGTGATGCCTTCAGGTTTAATATTGTTATGCCTTTCTTGAGAATTGATACCTTTGTCACTTCGAAATGTCCACGTTAATCTCTTGTAACAGCTCTATTCAAACTGGACTTTGCCTGACATTAGTATAACTATGGAAGCTTTGTTCGTGTTGGGCTTCCCAGGTATAACTCCATCCTTTTACTGATCTTTCTATTTTCTACAGTTCTAGAAGAGTCTTATAAGTGACATGAATTGGTTTTAAAAAATCTATTGTTACAATCTTAGATTTTCAATTTCAGAAATTAGTCTAATTTATGATTATTGTGATTACTGATAAGTTGGATGTACAACTACCATCATACTATTTGCTTTCTATTTGGATGATCTTCATGTTTTAAGTTCATTTGTCTCTTCTTTCTTGCCCTCTTTTGGAATTTTCAGCATTTTTAATATTCCATTTTTCTCTTTATTAACTGACTCTTTATGCCTTCAATCACTATTTTGCACTATTGCATATATGAGTCTACCCTAAAGACCAGCACATGCATACCAGGCTTATTGCAGCCTAATATAAATTATTGTGCAAGTTTTCTGACAATGTTAGGGCCTGAGACCAGTTCTATTTAACTACCAAAGGCCTGGTGCATGAAATTTGTGCACTCGTGGGGCGGGGGGGGGGGGCGGGGGTGGTGGCGGGGAGGGGCCTCAACCTGGCCTGTGCCCTCCCGCAGTCCAGGAGCCCTCAGGGGATGTCCGACAGTCTGGCATCCTTAGTGATGCCCCAGAGGCAGGAGAGACTCCCACCACTGCCGCTGGTCTTACCAGCCATGAGCCTGGCTCAGGGCTTCTGGCTGAGCAGTGCTCCCCCTCTGGGAGCACACTGATCACCAGGGGGCAGCTCCTGCATTGAACGTCTGCCCCCTGGTGGTTAGTGAGCATCATAGTGACTGGTTGTTCCGCCAGTCAGTCGATTTGCATGTTAGCCTTTTATTATATAGGATTCCTGCCCTTTTGTGTTATATTGTTAGGAATTTTAGTTCTTGTTTTATCTTACCTTCCAAACTGCATTTTTATTAGTGTTTTATGCAGACAATAGTCTGTCTGAGGTAGGGTTGAGGTTGCATTACTTTTCCCTCGTAAAAATAGTATATTACTCTGGCACTATCCATTTGATTTATTCTTCCTGTTCTAACTTCTTAAGGTAAAAGCTTACATCATTGATTTTATACCTCTCTCTTTTTTTCCTATTCTATAAACTTTAGCTTCAACTTCCAAATATTTTTTAGGTTGTATTTTAGTTATCATTCTTTTAAGATTGATATATTTTCCTCCTAACTTTCTCTGACTAACGGATTCTTTTCAAGTGTTTTTATTTGTTTTTCTGCTAGATACCTTAATGTTACTCATCTCTAATTTTTGTTTTTTTTTTGTCAGTGAGCATGCTCCATATGGTTTCAATCCTTGGAAATATACTGAGATGTGTTATAGCCTGGCATATAACCTATCTTCGTGAGCATTCTCTACCCTATGCAATAGAAACTAGAACAGTGATTTATTTGATTGTAAGATGTAGTCTTCTATAAATCTCAACTAAGTCACGTTAGTAGACTTTAGTTTTCAAGTACCGTATATATTTGTTGTTGTTTTCTCCTTGACTTGTTTTCTCAGTCACTGAGAGGGGTGTTACATTTTTCCACCTTGGTTATTGATTTGTCTACTTCAACCTTGAATTCTGTCAAATTTTGCTGAATGCATTTAAAACTCTTTGGAGGGGGATGTAAGCCTTTGGAAGGGTGTCTTCTTGATACATTGACGCTTTGGTCATTATCAGATGTCCCTCCTGATCTCTTTACTTTGAAGTCTACCTCACTGTAGCCACATCCACTTTCTTCTTGGTTTCTGTCCTTTATCTTTTGATTTTCTTCTTTTTTTTTGGTACTTGGTGGTGTCTTTAAATTGTTTCTTAGAAGCAACATGTAGTAGGATCATTTCATAATGTAACTATCTAAGGTAGAATGAGAAACATGTATTTACTTGGGGGAGGGGGTTATTCCTAAACTTAAGCTAGTACCCATGGAAGGATTAACAGACAATCACCCCGCTTTCCTTTTGTAGCCAGAGGCAGGAGGAACACTCTTAGCTCAGGATGCCCATGTGTTGACAAGTAACATTTACCCTGTCCAAACCCGCACCGGACACTGCTGGGGAAGGCTAGCCAGCTCAATGACTCGTGCATAATTGTTAATAATTGTACTGAGAGCTCCCGTAGCAAACTTGAACAGAGCCTCATGATAGAGAGGTGCATTACTGTCATCAAGGACTCGGTTATACCCCTCTTATAAATTAAACCAGTTCAACCAGCATGCAACGACACAGTGGGACTCTCAGTTTCCATGTTCCCAACAGATAGCGTGATAATCCAAGTAGAAGACAATCACTGCTACACTTTGTGAAATTCTGTGTACTAGTCTGTCAATGTTAATGGCATTGGAAGTGCCCTGTCAAAACAGTGGCAGCTACATTGTGTGGAAAACATATTAAATCAGCTCCACACACTTGTCTTTTTCATGACATATATTTTCATTTCTTATTTTGCCCCCTCTGGATTACTTAAAACAATGTATTTTTTAATTAAGATGCTATGCATGAAGAACCTGAATAATTTAAGACCATAGTTCTTTTAAATAATTGCCCATGACACCCCCTGGCATCATTATTGTGCTGTTACTACACATAGGGAAAATAGGCTGTGCTACTCGGACTCCAAAATATTTCTGGCTTTTTAATGAACACACCACTTAGTCATACTTTACAGAGTTTTTCAGTGAACCACACAGGATTAAAAAATGTCATCCACGGACTGTAGATAATTAAACTGACTGAATGTAAGATGCTTCATCAGGGAGTGGAAATTATGCATGGGCTTTGTTGAGCTGCAAGTGTGTTTTACTAAATGACTTTAGATTTGTTCATTTTAAGGAGAAAACAAAAGGTTATCAAGGGAATCCCTTGTTCTCACCTCAATTTGTTCCATTTGCATATGCTATTTTAACTCCCAGCATCCCTTTTGGCTTTTCATTTTGGCCCTCAAATAAGTGAAGGATTATTTAAAATAAACAAATTCTAGCTTTGAAATAATGTTAAATAGATTCCCTATAAGCCACCTGATGGGATATTGTTGCAAATCAGACACAAAAGGACTCATAGATCAGGTTTTCAATCAAATATTAATAGAAATACATGTGAGGTAGGTGTGGTTTTCAGATGAGACAAGGTAAGAATTTTTATCATTTTTATCAGTTCCAAAAGAATGATTTTACCCCTCTACCAGGTTGCTCTTTTCCCCCAGTACCACTGTCCTCAAAGTGCCTCTGCCATAATTATATCCACATCTTCCCGACTCTAAAAAGGTGATTATTGTTCTATTTCCATGGATCATTACCTTTTCCTATTCCAGAAAGGATCCCTGTAGTCAAGTCCCTGAGGGACCTCTGCCTGCTATTTTCTTTTTCAGTAGCATGCATTTTAGATTTACTATTGAAGATTTGAATAATGACACATTCTGCAAGTAGCTGCGGGTTTGAGTCGGATAGACTCCTCTGGAGAATTCTGTGAGCTTTTACATACGGTGGAAAACGCCAATGAGAACAACTCTAATGAGGAATTCCTGGAACAAGAAATTACAGATTATGTATTTTTCATAAGACGTGACAAGTTAGCTAATGCCTTTCTTTAGATAAAAAGTCAACATCTTGAACAGAGAAGTGAAGATTTCCTAACCAGTTTATTATCAAAGTTAACGGATCAACTATTTCAGTTATATTAGCTGTTTTTATCTCTAAAATACCTTGACATATAAATTGTTTCATAGCATATATAAAGTATTACAAACCATGATCACGGTATGCCTTTATTTAATGCATGCTATACCATAATTAAAATGTAGTTTACACTAAAACAACACATCCAACTCCTTAGTCTTTCTCCATGTGAAAAATGATAAAATTCTTAAAGTTTATGAAATTTTATCAAAAAAATGCTTAAGCCCTAGCTGGTCTGGCTCAGTGGATAGAGTGTTGGCCTGCGGACTGAAGGGTTCCACTTTGATTCTGGTCAAGGGTAGATGCCTGGGTTGCGGACTCCATCCCCAGTAGAGGGTGTACAGGAGGCAGCTGATCAATGATTCTCACTCATTATTGATGTTTCTACCTCTCCCTCTCCCTTCCTCTCTGAAATCAATAAAAATATATTTTTTAAAGTTGCTTAAAGGGAACAAAATCCTTTTATATTGTAGTTCCATAAAACCAACACTTTCTAGCTATTGCTTTTGGCAAGAGATTAGCCGTCGAAATTGGTGAAAAGGAAAAAAAAGACAATGACAAATATGTGTGTTGCGGTCATAATTAAAATGTATTCATGAAGAATTATACTACTGCACATACATTATGCACTTCCATCATTAAAACAGATTGCTTCTCATCTCGGATTGTGCTAACTTCCAAGTTGAGCTAGTGGAGTTGTTTTTATCTGAATCTGATTTTTTTTTTATCCTGGGAAGTGACTACTAAATCATGATTCAGTTCAGCTTCTTTGCCAGCTCTTCACTGCACATGATTCTTCTCAACACAGCAGCAAGAAAGATGCACTCTGTGTTTGTCACGATGGGCTCAGAGAGGTTTCAGTAACCATGGCAAACGTCAGCGGTTGAACATGACAGAAGTGAGCTCCCTGTCAGGACAGGGCCCACCCGGGCCATCAGGGCCCCGCCCAGCTGATCAAGGCTCTGTGTTAGGAGGACACTGTGTCCTCCCCATGGTCTCCTTTGTCACTGCTGGGCAAGAGGGAGGCCTGGAGAAGAGCCCTGGGACCTTCTATGCCTCAGGCAAGAATTGACATGTGTCACTTTTGCTCATATGTCTTTGGCTGCACTGGGGACATGGACCCATTTAAAGGAAAGGGTGGCAGGAAATGTATAAGTGTGTGTAGGGGTGTTAAAATATTTGGCAAACATTGCTGCCAACCCTGCCACATGGATGCCTGCCAGTACTGACACCCTGGCTGTTCAAATATGTGAACAAAAATCTAAGCTGCCCTGGGAAAGTAATAAAAGCCTAAGCGACCATTATGCAGAACGACATGTCGCTATGATGCACACTGACCACCAGGGGGGCAGAGGCTCAATGTAGGAGTTGCTCCCTGATGGTCAGTGCACTCCCACAGGGGGAACACTGCTCAGCCAGAAGCCAGGCTCATGGCTGGCGAGCAGAGCGGTGGTAGGAGCCTCTCCTGCCTCCATGGCAGTGATAAGGAGCAGCGAGCAGGCGGGTAGTAAGGAGCGAGGGGTTCTCGACTGCGAGAGGGTGCAGGCTGGACTGAGCCCCCCCCCCCCATGCACGAATTTCATGCACTGGGCCTCTAGTATATTACAAACTAGTAACTGAAAACTTGGGGAACAAGTGCATTTTCTCCTATAGAAGACCTACATGTTTCTTATTAAAAAATATGAAAAGTTAAGACAATAGAAAAAAAAAGTATTTTATCTCCAAAAACGATGCACCATTTGTTGTTTTAGTTTCTAATATTGAGGAGACTTAGGAAAGCTAGGCAGTCAGGAATCTGGACCAATGGGGTGGGATAAAACCGGGAACCCAATGAAGCAAAGTTACTAAGGCTCCCTATTTGGGTGGGGAAGGAAGGGCACACGCGAGAGGCATGAGCTTTCAAATGTATGAATGTTGGTTGCTAAGATAGACAACCTGCAGATAACCAATCATAAGGCTTCCCTGACTTTTATGACCTTGATGGAGAAGGAAATGCATCAGCCTGGAGGTCACTTGTAAAGGAACTATGTGCTTGGGTTGTAAAAATTGCAGCCAACAGTTCTGGGGAGACAAGCTGAAGCAGTCAGACAGTATTTCAAGGAGGCTATGCCTTGAGCTGTAATTATGTGATGGAATGACGGGGAGAATGATAATGCCACCAATGTAGGGAGAGGGGATCAAGAGCCTGACAGGCATGGCTCAGTGGTTGAGCATTGACCTATGAACCAGTAGGTCACGGTTCATTTCTGGTCAGGGCACATGCCCAGGTTGCAGGCTCAATCCCCAGTAGAGGAAGTGCAGGAGGCAGCCAATCAATGATTCTCTGTCATCATTGATGTTGTTATCTCTCTCTTCCTCTCCCTTCCTCTCTGAAATCAATAAAAAATATATATTAAAAATATTGTCTTCTAAAAACACAGAATATTAAAAAAAAAATCAAGAAGGGTGCTGTTTCAGTCCCTGTGGAAAATGCAGAGTACGTGTCCTGGGCAAACACATTTATTCCTCTCTGACTTGATACTTTCTATTTCTTCTGCCTCTAGTTTGCAAACTTTCAGGAAACACCTGCTTCTTCTAAAAAATTATCCCTGCAAGACACTTCCAAAGGGCCTCTTTATGATCGTCTATAATTGCATTCAGCCCAGGAAAATCACTTAATAGAATCAAATACATAAACCTCCAGATTGAATCATTTCATCCCAAATGAAGACGCCGAGCTTAAAACACAATAAATGTATCACTGGAAAAGAGGGAACTTATGAAAGGATTTTTATTCAGATTGTTTTCCAGAGATATTTCCAGTACATAAAAGCCATTGTTTTAATTTCTGCCTCCCCAAAGGTTTTCCTCGCACATATACCTACTCATTTATTTGTGGGGAAAAGATTTACCGAATGCATCTTATGTGCAGGGCACTGGGCTAGACAATAGTCTCATGTTTATTAACATCTAGATCCCAGTTCAGGTTACAAGTATATTATGAAAATTTACCTTCCACGTCACGGAAGGCTGCTAGAAAGTCAATTTGCCCTTCAACAAACCCACAGCTGTAGTCCCATATTTGCTACCTTATTTTAAGGGTCATTCAGGGCAGACTGCATTGTGACATGCTGAATCTGACACCACAGAAGAGTCAGTTTAACAAGTTTAAATACTGTAGAAGAGGTGGGGTGGCGGGGAGGGAAGCTATATTGTCTCTGTGACACAGAGACTTCCCAGATAGCTTGATTCTGACATTTCTGGAGCAGCAAGACAAAAGATGGACGTGGTTTCCTCTGCAAAACGCTAGCCCCTGAGAAATAAATTTTCATGGCTCATATTCATATTTGAACACCATTTTCCTCATCGTCTCCAATGGTTATTCACTGTACTACAGGCTATAAAGGGATTTTCATCTGCTTTATCTTCTTGGCTTTTCCTGCTGTTTTTTAATTAAAGTTAAAAGAATTAAATGAACCAGGGATGCTGGGGTTACAGCAGAATGAGGAAAGATCAGGCCGCCAAATCCGCTGAGGTGTAATGGGTCACAGGCTGATTTCGGAATTATTATTCACGATGATTTCCGTTCTCCCAACCCCCCAGTCTAAACATGGGGCATGAATGTGTTTTAAAACTAGACAGATGACAGAGATCAGAGTTCCAGGTCAGTTTCGTGGAGTAAAACTATCCAGGAAAAGACATGCTTTTAAAAATATTTTCAGGCTCTTTTATTCATCATCCCTGTCACTGCTGGCTATTTGTGAAGAATGAAATTTTCATGTAGTCATATATTTTGAGACTTTTTCATTTCACTGAAAATGGCAGTTTTTTAGAATGTAAACAGGTGCATTCATATTATACAACTAAAATCTCTAGATAAAAATCCCATCATGGGAAAACCATGCTTTAAATATTTTGGGGTTTTGATTCATTTAAAGTATGTAAATGTCCCATTAAAAAAAAGTTAATTCTGATTTTCAAAATGACTGTATATTCCAGATCACTAAGAAATAGGTTTTACTGAAGTGACAAATCTTACTCTAATATCTAGAATTGTTTTTAAAATTGTTTCTAAGCCAGTTATTTTTTCGAGGAAAGGGAATGCTGACATTTTCTGGGGTAAAAAAAATAAAAACCTTTATATATATATTTTCATCCTTGATTTTTTTTTGAGCTATTCTGAGGGAACAGGAGAAATATTAAACTAGCAAGAAGAGAAAAAACAACCACATAAACTTCTCATATCAGCTCAAGCAGAGGTTCTAATTCATTGGAACTTACTTATTATATGCCTGAGAGATTATCTGAGCTGCACACACCTGGGGGTTAATACATGGGCAGGCACAAGACAGGCGAAGCAGGTGTCGCATCAGCCAACAGGCTGGAATTGGAGAGCAGCTGTGTTGTTTGAGATGGCTCTTCTGGCACATAATTTATGCAAGGACCAAAATACATGCTACTCCACATTAAAAAAACATAACAAACAAAAACCCAAGTTTTTTTTTTTTTTTAAAGGAAGGAAACTTTAAAAGTAAAAGCTAAGCTACATTGCAGCACGGCTGGCATGGCACAGTGGTTGAGCATTGACCCATGAACCAGGAGGTCATGGTTCAATTCCAGGTCAGGGCACATGCCTGGGTTGCTGGCTTGCCCCCTGGTAGGGGGCATGCAGGAAGCAGCCAATCAGTGTTTTGCTTTGACTTCAAATATTTCTCTTCCTTCCTCTCTGAATCAATAAAAAAATACTTATTAAAAAAATAAACTGCATTGTCAGACTTGGCAAAAATCCAATGATATCCCCATAGCAGTGGACTAGTCCATCATAATAGATGAGAATGAAGGTTTTCCCCAGGTAATAAGCCCCAAATTCTCAGAGCCAATTGAAATGTAAATCATCTAGGCATCATGTTAAATCTGTCTTCATTAATCTAAAAGTATCGCTGGCCAATGCAGAGTCCACCTCAATCAGAATCCAGGAGATAGCTATTAGTTCACCAATGATTCCTGCATTCCCAAGTGGGAACGCAAGGCCCTGACAGCTCTGACACTGTATAGTGGGCTGCACGTTATAATGGAAGGAGAGACCGGCAGAATCAGGTTCTCTCAACATCATCAGTTACTAGGACGTTTGGGGAGTCAAACAATAATTCTATACTTTCTGACCCTCAGTTCTTCCAACTCGACACCGAGAGTGTAGATACTTGCTATTTCACAGATCTCCTATTCTTGTCTTTTAAACCTACACTGGTCAATTTTTCATTTTGGTCACTCCACTGAGAGCTCTTGAAGCATCCATCTTATATAACCACTGCTGTTTGAAATTTTAACTCCATTTTGGCTTCTGTAAATGCTTGCTGGCTTAAATAATAAGGGAAATAAGACTACTCCCATTTCAGAGAGGCCATTAAACCTTCCCCAGACAAAATTATCAGTGCTGGCACCAGGCCAAGCCTTTGGTTGAGGTCTCAAAGCCCCAGCACATAGGGGCTCTTTAAGAACTTGCAAAGGGGACCAGAAAATCCCATATTTGGGAGACAAAGAGGGTGAAAAGGTATAAACACAGGAAACTTCCTGTGTGACAGGGCCCAGAATTTGAGAGACATTTTCCTCTGGCCCACGCGCAGTAATAACAATAGTAATAAAGTAACTCCATCTCTCTAAGTGTTGCTTGGTTCTCCTCCGGTTTTCTGTAACACTCTTGTCAATGTCATTAATGACTTCCCTGTTAATAAATGGTTGATTGGGCATTTTTTCTGTACTTTACTCGATTGTCAGCAGCGTTTTGCACATACTCATTTAACTTGACTTTCTAGGGCACCAGTCTCTGTGGGTGGAACTCCCCGTATCACTGTTCTTTCTGTCTCCTTGGCAAATTCTCTTTATTATTCTATAACAAGACACTCAAAGAATCTTCAGGTTGAAAGTTATATTTTGAGAACATGCAGCATTGCTGAGTGTCATTGTTTGCCACCTAATTAGTTAGCTTGCCATGATTTTGTATATACTGTGGAAGACAGGAGGATCCTGGGTCAGAGACAAAAGGCAGTTATAATTCACAGCAATGGACGTAGTCAGAGTAACATAGTTCTGTTTGTTATCCTCGTTCCTCTTACACCAGGATGATGCGATGAGAGCTAATTATGTCTGTACACATAGCAAGTGTCGGGGAGAATGTGGAGAGGTTGGATTTGCGCAGTGATGATGGGAATGTGAAATGGTGCAGCAGCTATGGGAACTGGTATGGTGGTTCCTCAAACAATTAAGCATAGCATTACTACCTGGTACAGCAATTTCACTCCCAGGTATACATTGTAAAGGGTTGAAAGTAGGTACTTTATCAGATATTTATACAGCCATGTTCATATAGCATTATTCACAGTAGTCACAAAGTGGAAACAATCCAAATATGCATCAAAGGATGAATGGATGAACAACATATAGTCTATACAGACAATGAAATACTATTCAGCCTTAAAAGGAAATAAAATTTTAATGCATACTGCAGCATGGATTAACTTGAAAGAATTATTCTCAGTAAAAAAAATCATACACAAGAAGACAAATGTTGTATAATACCTCTTATAATACCAGATGCCTGGAGTAGTCAAATTCATAGAGGCAGGAAGTAGAATGGTGGTTACCAAGGGAAGAAATAATGGGGAGTCATTTTTTTAAAGAGTCCATGTTCGGTATGGAATGATGAAAATTTTCTGGAGATGTATAGATGTTTGAATAATCATTTGAATGGTTGAGGAGCTCCCCCCTGTCACTCACAGAGTAGGTCCGATAGGGGAGTTGGGGCACCGTCCCCTGTCACACACAGAGCAGGGCGGATCAGTGGGTTGGGGCACCGCTCTCTATCACCCACAGAGCAGGGCCAATCAGGGGGTTGGGGTGCCGCCACTGTCACACTCAGGGCAGGGCTGATGGGGAGGTTATGGCTCTACCCCATCACACACAGAGCAGGGCCCGTGGGGGGGAGGGGGGGGTTGGGGCGCCGCACCCTGTCACACACAGAGCAGGGCCGATCAGGGGGTTGGGGCGCCGCCACTGTCACACTCAGGGCAGGGCTGATGGGGAGGTTATGGCTCTACCCCGTCATACACAGAGCAGGGCCCGGGGGGGGTGTGTTGGGGTGCCGCACCCTGTCACACACAGAGAAGGGCCGATCAGGGGGTTTGGGCACTGCCCCCTGTCACGCTGATCCCAGTGCCAGGAGGCCTCTCGGCTCTGCTGATCCCGGTGCTGGGAGGCATATTACCCTTTTACTATATAGGGTAGAGGCCTGGCGCATGGGTGGGTGCTGGCTGGTTTGCCCTGAAGGGTGTCCTGGATCAGGGTGGGGGTCCCCACTGGGGTGCCTGGCCAGCCTGGGTGAGGGGATGATGGCTGTTTGCAGCTGGTCACACACCCTTCAGGGTGGGGGTCCCCACTGGGGTGCCTGGCCAGTCTGGGTGAGGGGCTGAGGGCTGTTTTCAGGCTGGGGGTGACTGAACTCTCAAACACTCCTTTTTTCCTTTTTTTTTTTTTTATTCTGGGCCAGCTTTAGCTTGAGGCTTGGCTCCAGGTCTTAGGCCGCCACTCCTGAAAGTAGGTTTCTGGCCTTTGCTTACAATGTTGCGAATCTGCTGGCTGAAGTCGGGGAGGGGGGGGTATTTGTTACAATGTTTGAAACTGCAGGCTCAGAGGCCTGCAGTCGCAGGTGGGGAACGTTGGTTTCCTCCAACGATCCTCCGTCACTGAGGCAAGCAAGCCTCATGTTAGTTTCAAGCTGCCTGGCTGCCGGCCGCCATCTTGGCTGACAGTTAATTTGCATATCTTGCTGATTAGCCAATGAAAAGGGTAGCGATCGTACACCAATTACCATGTTTCTCTTTTATTAATATATATATATATATATATATATATATATATATATATATATATATATATTTCTATTATTGGATTTTTTATTCTCTTTATTCTAACAAGTTTTTTTCTTTTGTTCATTTTTATTGAATTTATTGGGGTGACACTGATTAGCAAAATTACACAGGTTTTAGGTACAGAATTCCACAACACAACAATATTGTATTGTGTATATTGTATCTACAGAGAGCTGCTGAATCCTAGGGTGTGACAATAAGTGGAGGAGGGAGAGTTGGTTTTGTCAGGAGTAGGAAAAACCAAGAGTTAACCCTACCTTTAGTCTCACAATTCTTTTCAGGGATTTTGAAGTGCAATATTTCATTTATAATTTTTATAACCTTAATTATTAATGGTTATATTTTTAAAAAATATATTTGTATTGATTTTTTGCAGAGAGGAAGGGAGAGGGATAGAGAGTTAGAAACATCAATGAGAGAGAAACATTGATCAGCTGCCTCCTACACACCCCCCATTGGGCATGTTCCCACAGCCAAGGTATATGCCCTTGACCGGAATTGAACCTGGGACCCTTCAGTCCGCAGGCCAATGCTCTATCCACTGAGCCAAACCGGTTAGGGCAAATTCTTTTATTTTTGCAAAAATTTTATAAACTAGGATATATTTTTAATATAGTTTTTGATAATTCTTGATGTGGAGAAGTTTTGCCTTTTATATCTTGATTTCTATTGATTTTTTTTGGTGATTTCTCCAATGTTTTATGCTTAAAAGACTTTACACTTCAGATTACAACAACCTTATTTTCTTCTAGTTCCATCTTATTTATGATAAACCCTTTAAACTGCCTCTAATTAATTTCATTGTGTTTAATTTTTCTATCACCAATAATTCTTTTTTTTCTTGCCTCCTGTGCAGGTAATAGTAATAGTATTAGTAATAGGATAATGGTGTTGGTAATTAATGTGTCTTTACTATGTGTAAAACAGTGTCCTATAATTACTGTGTTACTTAGTTGAATCTAACAATCTGATGGGAAGTTTATTATGACTATTTTACAGATGAGCACATCATACTGACAGTATTTAGAACCCTGGGCTACAAGAACTAAGAATGAAGACTCAAATTCTGGTTCTTCTCATTCTAAGCGTGGCACTGTTTTCTATGAGACATTTGAACACACATGCACCCATCAGCGAATACATACTTCTTAGCCACCAGGTGAATACTTTTAGAACATGACCCCCACACATTAATACCAGTCAAGCAACTGGCGTGTGGCATGTATGCAGATGGGTCCCAGCCGTCTGTCACCAGCTGTGCATGTCACAGACATTTAAGCGAGTTTGACAATTGTGTGACAGATGGTGAGAAAGACTATTATAAATATATATTATGGATTTTTTCTTTAGCTGCCATAACACTATTTTTTTTAATGCGACAATGGGCATATCTTGCTTGTCATTCATCTTGATTTTAAAAAATATATAGATATTCTCTATAGCTCTACATTAATTTTCTTGCCACTCCTCAGGATAGTTTAAAGATGGTATCTAGTCTGCCTACTTAAAAGATAACTTAGTAATTTAGGTCTGTTCTGACAACCTTACCATCCACCTGGCTGGGCTGTAGAGTACTGAGGAATTGATGGATTCTACTCCGCCTCTAAAAGGAGAGAGAGAACGGCGATGGTGCATTAAAACAGCCTGAGTTTTGTGTCAGGAAAACTGAAAATCA
Source organism: Myotis daubentonii (assembly GCF_963259705.1). NCBI lineage: Eukaryota > Metazoa > Chordata > Mammalia > Chiroptera > Vespertilionidae > Myotis > Myotis daubentonii. The sequence goes on from NC_081859.1 coordinate 10,365,057, forward strand.
CAGCATAGCTCAGCCACTACCTAGCTGTGGAAATGTAAGCAAATTACTTAAACTCTTAGCACCTCAGCTTCCTTGCAAATTCAAAATAAACCAGAATATCTATTTGCAGTATTGATGACTGTGAGAATATGAATTATGTCGCTAATAATGATGGTGATAATATAATAGTGAGCACATTATATATGCAGAGTGGGGCAAACATAGGTTTAGAGTTGTGATCAGTCTTTTTACTGCATCGTCTCATCTGAGAAATTTGCCTGCAGTACCTTCCCATAAAGTCTAGGTGGCAGCAGAGGTACAATTATTACAAATATTTAGCTCAATATATTGAACAATTTGCTCACGAAAAACATACAACTTCAAAATTCTTGAAATCGGATGAAGAAATTGCATGAAGTTAAAATTGATAAGTGATTTAGTTGTGTATTAAAGTGTGTCTGTTAATTTCATACCGTTTATGGTGTAGCAATTTTAAAATATTTTTAATTTCAAGGAATTGCTCCTCAGTATAAATAAGAGTTAATGCTATTCAATATAAATTACATTACCTGAGCCAGATTTTTCACTTTTTCCGATCTCTAGATTTGTGAACACCTTTAAACCCACTGCAGGAAAAAGACAGATAAGTAGGGCAAGGCAGAGTGAGGAAGCGTTTGGAGACCCCGTGAATGAAGGAATGCTGACATTAATTCTGCCTCTCTGGGTCCTCAGAGTAACCTGCAGTTGCATTTAGGAGATTAAAAGCATCAACTCTAGCAGGTGGACATCTTTAAAAGGGATCGTAAGATAGCTGCTCACTAATTACTCATTGATTGTGCCATCTATTTAAGATTTACAGATGAAGGGATAGGAAAAAAAGAGACAATGTATTTCCATAAAGTACACCTTGCTGTCGGGTGACATTGACTTTGGGAGCTGGTCTTGCTAGAAGTAGACTGGTTCCCTCCCATTCACTAGGCTGCTTCCTCTGTGTCTTGGCAGGAGCCTCTGACAGGCTCAAATGGGGTGACTTGGGGGGCAGGGGAGCTACCTACAAAGGTGTTGGCCAGGCACATGTAGCGAAGTGCCGTGTGTGTGTGTGTGTGTGTGTGTGTGTGTGTGTGTGTGATCAGACCGGAGTCTCACTAGCTTTAGACTTAAAGAGGGTGTTTAGAAACCCAGAGCCAGTCGCAAAAGCTGTAGCTGAGGGTTGCTGTACATGACCTCTGAGGGTTTCTGGCCATGACCTCTGAGGGTTGCTGGCCATGACCTCTGAGGGTTGCTGGACAATGAGCGGTGGTTTGTAAGGGGCCCAGACATCGGAGGACATGTAGCCAGAAGAAGCCAGGAGCATAATGGCCATCTCACTTTCCCTCCTGGCCACGGATCCTCTCCTGGTACTTCTTTTTCCCGAACCCAACTTGAAACCATTGGCTAGAAAAAGCCAAAGCCATTGATGGGGGATTCATGAAGCCCAGCTTCTGCACAACAGGAGAAAGAATGAGATGGGCTGTGGAGGGGAAATAGGAACCACCCTGTAACCACTGCATTGGTTAGCTAGGGCTGCCTTCACACCATGCCATGCACTAGCAGACTTCAGCGACACAAGTTGATTTTCTCCAGCTCTGGGTGGTGTGCTCAATGGCTAGAGCATCGGCCTGCGTACAGAAGGGATGCAGGTTTGGTTTCCGGTCAAGGGCATGTACCTGGGTTGCAGGTTCAATCCCTGACTCCTCTTGGGGCATGTGTGGGAGGCAACCAATCAATGTCTGTCTGTCTGTCTGTCTGTCTCTCTCTCTCTCTCTCTCTCTCTCTCTCTCTCTCTCTCTCTCCCCGACCCCCCCCCCCAGCTGTTCTGGTGTTCCTTTCTGTAAGCAGTGGATATCTTAGTATTCTGAACACGATAGTTCCCATTTACCTGTGAATGCCTGCAGTGCTATTGCATGTCACATATAGGCAGTACGGATTAGAAGTACTTAATGCCTGTTGTAGCTTTGGGAGGGTTGATAGGAATCTATTATTAATCTCATTACCTAGCATCAAAGAGTTCTAGACTACTGCAGTTGACTAATTAATATACTGCTGAGAAAGTAATTGCCACATGGCAAGCACAAGGGCAGGATAATATTCATCTTTCATGATGATGAGGAGAATCTGCAAAAATATCCTTTTCTCTAAGAGGATTTATTCTTTACTTTCTGGATAAATATATAAAAAGTAATGATTATATTTTAAACAAAGGGGAACATGTGTACTCTCTAAGTTATCCAGTCAAAATATTGGAACTGTAGAATTAAAGATCATTTGTTTTGGTTTAATTTTGATAATTTAAAAAAGTATATATTTTTTATTGATTTCAGAGAGGAAGAGAGAAGGAGAAAGAGAAATATCAGTGATGAGAGAGAATCACGGATCGGCTGCCTCTTGCACACTCCACACTGGGGTTGGAGCCTGGAAACCGGGCATGTGCCCTGACCAGGAATCGAATGTGAGCTCCTGGTTCATAGGTCCACACTCTACCACTGGGTTGTTTCGGTCATTTTTAATCTCTTCTCCTTAGAATGGGAGAGGGGAGAGGGTCAAATCTTCTGGGGTTTGCTGCACCTCCCCAATACCTCCCTTCTACTGAATCATCTCAGCATAGACTTATTTTGCATATTTGATTTCCACTTGAGCTGATGTTTGGATGAAATTTTTGCTGCCTAAGAAGTCTGATGGACAGTGGCCATTTGGATTAGAGCAATGACTCTAGGGACAGGCTACCTGCATATAAATCTCTCACACTCTACAGTTATGAGATAATACCTTTCTATATTAATTTCCTCAACTGTAAAATAATGGTGGCCCTTTCATAGGGCTTTCAAGGACATTAAATACATATAAAGTGCTAAGAACAATGCCTATAACTCCTGAGAAGGCATCAACCATGTCTTTGTTGTGGATTGTAACTTTTTGCCTCAAGATCTGAATGAGGCTTCTACATTCCTATACTGGGCAATGACTGTCTGAAATATTCAATAATCCCAACTGTTCTGACACTGTATGCATGTGTAAGACATGTAATAGGCTACTCTATATTTCTTGTGTTAATCTTTTCATCAGCTCAGTTTGATCACCATAAATCTCGAGTCTTTGATAATGTAGGAGGTTTGTAAAAGAGCATTATAAAAATCTGTGTTTTTTTCAGGCTATTTTCAAAGCAAATATTTATTTATTTTTTTCTTTTGACTCCTCGGACACAGATATTCAGTGTTCAGTTTTAACTTTGGGTTAGCAGCATTTTCCTCACTGAAGAATCATAATTAAAGAAAAGCATTTACAAAAACTTCACACGCTCTTGAAGGTTCTGAGCAATTAGGCGAGGTAATTAGAAGCATGATAAAAGAGAAGCTTGGGAAAAGGATTTAAACCCCTATTGAACATTTATATCAAAAAGTGAATAAAGAATAGAGAGAATTAAAAGCATAGCTTGTATCTGGTGGGCAGAGGATAAAGCCAATTATTCTGGAACATGCTTATTTATCTAGATTTCATTATTCACAATATGTAGAGAAATCAGATTTGCTGGAAGAAAAAAAAAGTCATTTCTTTTTATCTTGCAGGGGAAAAAAAAATGCCTAGATGGGGAAAGGATTTTCTGTCTTGTGATATTTTTCTATTCAATTCTTCAGAGTGTAAATTAAAGAGATATCCATTATATTTCTGAAGTTAACCAGGTAAAATGATCTACTTTGAAAATCAGAAGATACATGTTAGGACAAGGGCAATAGCTCTATATTCAGAGACTAATCTGGGAACAGGGAGTTGATGGCATTGCAAAGAAAGCCATCCTAACCCGTTTCCCTGAATTAACAGGATGTTTAGTGATTTGAATTAGTGCCACATGGGGCTATGCACAAACTTGGGACAAGCAGAAAAAATCCAGAGAGATTAGCAAAGGGGAAGCCCTATCTGTAACCTGAAAGGAACAAAATAAAACCCAAACAAATAATGTCTTGTTATGACTAAGAGGAGGGGCACATTTTTCTGCCTAATTATTTTCTAAACCAGCGGGTCTCAACCTGTGGGTCGCGACCCCTTTGGCATCGAACGACCCTTTCACAGGGGTCGCCTAAGACCATCCTGCATATCAGGTATTTACATTATGATTCATAACAGTAGCAACATTACAGTTATGAAGTAGCAGCGAAAATAATTTTATAGTTGGGTCACAACATGAGGAACTGTATTTAAAGGGCCAGAAGGTTGAGAACCATTGTTCTAAACAGTCTGAAAGACCTATGATGACTTTAGGTTTCTAGAATAGTATGGCTAGAAACAGCTTACATTTTAGGGTTTTGTTGTCATTTTTGTTTTAGCACTAATGGTTTCCTGGTCATACTTCTCCCTTTATAAAAATTCACCATTTTCACCATTTTCAAGGGTACAGTTCCACTTCCTGTCTTTGTGACTCTAGTCACCTCATGAGAAGTTCTTTATTGACTGGCCTATTTCACTTAGCATGATGTTTTCAAGGTTCATCTATGTAATGGTATGTATCCAAATGTCTTCTATTTAAGGCTGAAGAATATTTGAGGCCATATACATATCACATTTTCTTTATCTACTTATCTGTCAATGTATACTATAGGGGCTGTTTCCTTCTTTTAGCTATGGTGAATAATGCTGCTTTAACCCTAAGTGTGCCAGTATCTGTTGGGGTCCCTGATTTAACTTCTTTTCCATCTATATCCCAGATTGTAATGGCTGGGTCATATGATCATTCTTTATTTAACTTTTTGGTTAGGAATCATACTATTTTCCATAGCTGCCTCACCATTTTACATTTCTATGAGTAATGCATAAGAGTTCCAATTTCTCCACATCTTCATCAGCATTTGTTATTTTATGCTTTGTTTCCAACAATAGCCCTTCTAGTGGGTGTGAAGTGGAATTTTATTATGGTTTCACTTCTTTCTTTTAGAGGGACTTACCACAAGGAGCAAATAATTGGCAACGATAGACCAGAACCAAGGATATGACACTTTCTTCATCCTTTCTCTCTCTGAATTTTATGTCTACAGACATTTATTTCTATAGTTGGAATTCCAGAAATCTCTATGGTCATAAATTGGGGTCAAGATTCCACTTGACAAAACAAACTCTAGTTGGGATTAAACACAGTTGACATGTGTAGATCTGATTTTAAAGGTGTGCTCTATTGTCGACATTATTGAAATTAATTTTGAAAATACACACATTTATAACATAAGATTTTCCCTCCATAGGAGTTCTTTTAAATAAAATATCATAATTTTGACAGTTAATTATGAGTTAGAAATATGCAGATTAAAATGACTTTGGACATCAGGAAAACACTGGGTATGTTTTATATGAAAGGACTCCTGCATGAGCCTGTCTGTTTCAGGAGAAAATTAGTCAAAAGATGAATGACTTCATTTTGCGCCTGCCCTGCCTCAGGCTTTTTTGGACTGTCTCAGGTGGTATGATGGCATTGGGCAATAACATGACAAGTAATATAATTTTATTTGCCTGGTCACCACTCTTAGTGTTAGTGACATATACTTTATAAGTACAGAGTAAAATTTTCTTCAGTTGTGTCAAAGATCACATTTACTTTTTTAAAATTAATTTCCTCATGGAATTCACAGTCATAAAACTTCTATTTTATAATTGCAGGTTACATTGATGGATTCATTAATTTAGAATACTTAACAAGTAATCAGGTTTTTTTCTACATTTAGAAAAATGTTGAATCTATGAAATCTTCAAAAATGTCTTTGCTCAAAACATTTTACAACACCACATTATTTAAGCAACTGAAATTTTGGTTTTGCTCCCTGAAGCTACATAATTTTAGAATACTTTTGCTAGAAGGAAACAAAGAAATTAACGTAGGTTCTAATTTTGAAGAAGAGAGAATTGATCTGTAGGAAAAGTAACTGACTCAGCAAGGATTCCCTAGTTGCATCTAGGCTTGGCATCAACTTCTGACTGGTAGGTAGTGGTTGGTCAGTTACCAGCTTTACCTCACTGTCATTCCATGGTCCTGATGCAAGGAAGACTATAAGAAGTAGGTAATTAGGTCTTTTATATTTGTGTCAGTTTATTTATTATAGTTAAGTGACTATAGGATTTTTGTTGGAAATCCTTCTAAAATTATTTTGGAGTCCTTGCCCTTTGTAATGGATGTACAAAAACAAAAAGTTTCAATGCTTATCATGAGTGTTGGTTATTATATTTATACTAGAGGCCCAGTGCACAAAATTCGTGCACAGGTAGGGTCCCTAGGCCTGGCCAGTGATCAGGGCCGATCGGGGCCTCCCTTCCTTCGGCTGCCGGCTGTAGGCCAGGGCCTTTCTTCATTCCACACCACCCCTTGGTGGTCAGCGCACATCATAGCGAGCGGTCAAACTCCCGGTTGGTCGAACTCCCAGGGGGACAATTTGCATATTAGCATTTTATTATATAGGATTTTTTTGATTTCAGCAACTAAGGTTGTAGGGAGCATATTTTTCTCAACTCTCTGTCCTCTGTTCTCTTGTAAAGGAAGGCCGAGTAGCAGGTGTTTATCACTGAAAAGTTTTCCCTATTCTTTGTGACTGAGATCCTAACACCAAGGTTGCTCTGAAGCCAGACCTCTGAGGTCGTGAACTATTCCCAAACTTACGAGATGGAGAAAACATCATTCCTGGGTCCTGAGTCACAACTCATATTTAGGGTCCCAGGGAAATAGGGTTAAGGCAGAGGGTGTCTTTCTACCCTGGTTGTGGATGTTAATACTTCTTAAACATTGTCCACATGTATCTTACCTTTCACTTGTGGTTTGAAAATCCTTTAAATATGTCAAAACTGTTTACACTGTGAATTTACTGAACAAATAAAATGAAACAAATTCATTTAGGGCATTGTGAATAGTATATAACATTGCCTTTTCCCTGTAGGCAAATGTCTCCTGCATGTTTAAAAAATTGTATTGAAATAATAATTTTACTCACTTATATACATTTTTTTCCTCACTGAGGAAGGTGGTACATTTGTCTAAAGCAAAACAAAACACGTAGCATTATGTGCAAGATGGAGATTCAGGAATAATCCATACCTGGCCTGTTTTCCTGTCCCTGAGCTTTACTATTTTATTTCCACCAACCCTTCTGTCAAACGTTATCAGGAGACACATTCTTGAAACATCTGGATACAGATGATCTTGAAGATGCTGCCTCACACATGGGTCCTGACCTTAGCCACAGGCTGTCCACGGGCCTCCTCCAAAGGATGCGGGCCTTCCGGGCTTTGTGGAGCCTCAGGCAGTTTGGATGCTCCCATATCCGCAGGTGTGACCACCCCCTGCCTTCACCTGCAGTGGTACATTCATTATTAGACTGTGCGGTACGAGTTCGCCCACACATTCAATTCACGTCCTTTGAGGCCCCCAGAGTCAACATTCAAGTCCATTGCTCTAATATACTGGAAAGAATTCTTTTCTATTTATTTCTTTTAAAAGTTGATGATTCCAAGCTCAGTGTAATATGTAAGTACAACTATAATGAAAGAGAGGCGTGGGGCTTATCTCATGTGTACTACGAAGAGTGATAGGCCAGAGTGCTCCAAGTAGCCAGATCCGTAGAGCTGTGCGTCCCGATTCTATGAAAATCACTCTCTTAATATTCCGTCCTGACCAGGGCTCTGGAGCTCACTATCTTAATCTTCATGTGGTGGTAATATTAACTGGGAATTCATAACAACCTCGGGGAAATCACTGATCCTCCGAAAGAAAGCCAGTCCAATTACCCTCGTACAGTATTGTGGAAAGAGAGAACTACACTCTATTTTTATTTGCAATATAATCTCAAATTTCTTTCACATTTCAAAATAGCCACATTGATCCCTTCAGATTTTATATGTGCACCAAATACTAAAATAGTTATGGAATTTTGATATTTAAAGGACTTTAATAAGAATAAAGCAATGTTTATATGGTATAGTTTCAATTAAAAGTTACCCATAGTAGGACCCATTTTGATAAATACAAACTATACCATCATTTTCATCAGCATAGAGATAGTATTCGATTTCATACAGAAATGCGCCCAGTGTGACTACAACTTTGAGGGGTGGGCTTTGTGTAGTAGACACATCTGATTCTCAAGAACCTAGGCTGGTGGGACCAGTCATTTTTTGGGGGGTGGAGGGGTATCAGGAATGATGAAATGTATTCAGAAATATGCTTGTGGCAAGATTTTTGATGGAACCCTCTGCTTAGATATGCTAAAAGCATATTGTTTAATCCTCACATTTATTCATAATGTGTTGACCCCTGAATTTCATCCTCAAAGGTTATGAAGGTCCACATAAATTAAGAACCAGTGTTCTAAATTGATTTGCTGAATCAAGCCAGTCCATGTAGAGATGAATTTTGGGGCCCTGCTGTTTTAATTTCCTATGAAATTAATTGTTTGCCTTTAATTTTGCCTAGCACCAAAGTCATAAGCATTGGAAGTACTTTAATACACAACATTGTTATGTGTATTTCAGGGATGTTTTTCTTTCTGTCATTCATTCATTTAAAAACTATTTATTGAGCATTTTTTCTGTGCTGGGCACTGTTCAAAGCCATAGTAGTATAGTGGGGGAAAATGTTTTTAAAAATCTTCTCTTATAAAACAACTACTTTCTAGTAGTTGTGAAGTACAGGCAATAAATAACAAAAATAGGTAAATGGCATAAACTCTTAGAGCAGAGGTGGGGAAAGAGGGCCACACAAGGCCTGAGAAGTCATTTGGTTTGATCCTGCCAAGGTATTAGTGATGAGTCAATTCAATGTCGGACCAAATATAGGGGGCTATAAAGTAAGATTTCTTCAAATGTTTAACCTACATCTGGTTTATCTTGTAGGTCTAAATTCTGTATGTAAAATGATGGAGAATAAAGACAAAAACTTGCTAAATGACAACATGAGTAAACACTTAACAAACTCAAAAAAGAAATGGTTCATTCTAAATGGCAGCTTGCTTGACCTCTGTAGCGAGAGTTGAAAGTAGGGAAGAAAAGCAGTTTTTTTCCTTTTTTATTAATTTGCTATACATTAGAATAGACATAAGAAAAAAAGGCAGTAAGTTAAATTCCTGGCCTTGTTTGGATCCCAACTAGAACAAACCAACTGTAAAACACACTTTAGGACAGTTGGAGAAATTTGAATCTGGATTGGGTGTCTATGATATTAAAGGACTACTTTTTAACTTTGTTGGTTATGCAAATTATATGTGGCTATGTAGAATAATATCTTTCTGTTGAGTTGCATACTGAAATATTTAGGGGTAAAATGTTACCGGTAACATATTTTAAATTATTTCAGAAAAAATAGATAAGTATGACAAACTATAAAACCATTGTCCAATCTAGACTAGATTATAGGCACATGAGTGTTTATGATGTGATTCTCTTTTCCTGTAATTGAAAAATTTTATAACATAAAGTTTAAAAAAGATAAAGGGCACCCATATATTACATGGATAATATATCAATTGTACTATGAGGAATGTATGACTTAAGTAATTAACTTATAAAATATGAATTTTCATCATACTATTCTTATTTTACTCAGACATTTTCTTCTTCAGCTGACTATATTTGTATGTCTATTTTATTGGTGATGTTAACAATTGAACCTTTCTAGACTTCAATCCAAATGTTCTTACCAAGAGTTTCACACTAATAGGTATATTAGAACTTGTTTCAATTTCAGTATTACTGGAACCCACCTAATAGGTTTTTCCCTCAAACTTCAATTTTCTTTTGCTCTTTAGAAAATCGATATGAAGTCAAGAAGAGGCTGTTAGCTAAAATTACAAGAGGTTAACTCTTCTTCATTTATAGATGTACCTATTGTATAATGGTGCTAAGTATAGTTTTCGTTCTTTGCTTTCAAATGGGAAGTTTTTGAACAGATTGCTTTATGTCGGAATCTTTTACTACCTAGACTCTTTTTTATGCTTAAAATAATATATGAATGAAAAAGTTTCCCCTTTAACAAGAATATTTAACAAAGCATATGATGAAATACCCAATATAATTATAACAATAAAACCCCAAACTAGTAAAGGCTATCAGTTTAATGTATGCTGTGCTTTCAACGGTCTAGTCCAGGCTATTACTGAACTATATGTGAGTAAATTACTGCAATATCCTCACTTTGAGAATGTTAAGTCATTTATGATTCTAGACGGTATAAATGCTAATTATTTAGTTGTTTCCTTAGAGTAAAATTCTTAAAGTGTAAGCAAATCTGGGGCTTTATTATTATATTCATAATATGTGAGGCTTCCAGTCTAGGCCAAACAAACTTTAATGTAAATGTGCTATTAAATATTCTTGAAAGTTCACTAGTTAATATAGTCTATACTGTGCTTTCTGCTATGAAAAATATTACAAAGATTTTATACATATCTGGAGCTCACTTCTGAACTAGAGACATAAAAGAATTTAAAACATAATTAAGTAATCTGATATCTTAGATCATTTCAGCTCGGTTAGAACCAATTCAAACTCGTAGAATAAGTGCCATTTATTGATTTGTTTATTTAAAGGCACACACAGTCCCCTCGAAATTTCAATGATCTTAATTGCACCCCCTGACTTTCATTTGGTTGCCTGCTACGGAGAAGTCTCATCGACCTGCTGCCTGTTCTTTTCAGCAAGTGGTGATTTCAATTTACTCTTTCTCTGCAAGAAAGTGGCAAATTGGTTTCTCTGAACTTGTGTACCTGGAATCAGAACAGAAGTCCAGACACAAAGCTCCCTGACAAAGCGATGTGCTAATTTTCTCTTGACCTTTCATCCTGACTATGGATTCATTTAAGTATAAGAAACAACTTCATTTACATAATAAATGAATTGACAAATAGTTAGATGATAATAACACACGTAACATGAACATTCCACCTCCTGTAATAGAATCAAATGCAGTCTATACTTTGTGATGGCGGGAATAGGACATAGCCATGGGTTATTTTGCTCGACATTGCTTGGTGCAGTTTGCCACAGCAATTTAAATTGTTCAGTGACAATGTATTCTCCATGTAGGATCATAGGATATGTACAACTGACTAACTTTTTCTAATTTTAAAAATGCAATTTAGACAAAAATTATAGATTCTCTTCTTTTACACATTAAGCAACAAATGATTTCGGTGAAATAGTTAATTCCATTCTACATTCTGTTACTACTATTTGATAGGTAGTAAGATATTCTGTTTAGCGCGATGGTGTATAGTATAATGAGACAATGTTCCTGCCTATAGGAAGCTAACAGTCTGAGAGAAATACTAGAATTAGTCTTAAAATAACAAGAAACCCAGCTAGAATGAGAACAAGGTTAGTGCCATAAGATATATACAGATAAATTGCTGTCAACTAACAAGGAAACACAAGTATAAACTGTTCTTGCTACAAGAGCATATGTTTGTAGAAAATGTATGATGTTTTATTGTCTCCTCCAAGGTGACCAAGATTGAACTAAACATACGCTGAGAAATTTCCATGTAAATATCTCAGAATTTTAAAGTAAGTTTAGCACCTGAGAATGAAATCAATAAAAAATAAGATGCACAAAAGGAATTTAGAACCTGAGAGCTCTGGACCTTCATGCCAATGCAAAAAGAATAGTTTCTAGCAAGGCATTAATCCTAATTAACCATTTTAAAGTAGCTAAAAAGAGAGGGGTGGGAGATCCTTAAAATAAACTTTCAAAAAGCTAGAATTCAAAGCCATTTTAGCCTTTCCTTGCCAAATGGCAAGAGACCAAAATAATGGCCACTAGCGAGGTACACTTTCCTTTCAGAGTAAAGGAAACGAACAATCCCTTTATCTCTCATGGACAAACTAGGCCAATACTGCCTTAACATTTTAATTAATAATTTGACTCTCCTTTTACAGTAATAGAGTCTAAATGCATATGTAGTTTCATTGATATAACCGGCATCCAATGAAATGTACGTAGTTGACATTCTGGTTTATACATATATCTTTTGAAATTAGTTATTTTGAATAGATTTCTAAGAGATATATAGGCTCTGGAATCATTGAAATAAAAAGATGTGTTGTGCCAGCCAGCATAGTTCAGTGGTTGAGCGTTGACCTATGAACCAGGAGGTCACAGTTCGATTCCCCATCAGGACATATGCCCAGGTAGTGGGCTGGATCCCCAGTAGGGGCTGTGCATGAGGCAGCCCATCAATGATTCTCTCTTATCATCGATGTTTCTATATCTCTCTCCCTTACTCTCTGAAATCAATAAAAATATATATTTTTAAAAAGGATGTGTTGAAACTTCTGATCTTGAGCATTAGGGTCTAAACTTGGTTCTGAATTGATTTCTCTAAGGGTCTATACCAGTGTTGGCGAACCTATAACACGTGTGTCAGAGGTGACACGTGAACTCATTTTTTTGGTTGATTTTTCTTTGTTAAATGCATTTAACTATATAAAATAAATATAAAAAATATAAGTCTTTGTTTTACTATGGTTGCAAATATCAAAAAATTTCTATATGTGACACGGCACCAGGGTTAAGTTAGGGTTTTTCAAAATGCTGACACGCCAAGCTCAAAAGGTTTGCCATCACTGGTCTATACCAACAGTAGATTGGCCAGTCATTGGATGTGATGTAACTGTTTCCAGATGACTGACAGCTCAGTCCTTTCTGCCAGCCACCTTTCAGTCCAAAGGGAGATCTGGGTGATGCATGGCAGGGTCCTTGCAAACACTCCTTGGCCAATGTTACCCAGTGAACCAGTCCACACCCCCCTCACGGGCGGAGAGCGTGCGATCGTGCTCAGAGAATGGGGAGAAATAAATCCACGTAAATTATGGCACAAATAAGTGCCCTCATTTCCTGGGTTTAAATCACGTTGGAAAATAAGTTGATTTACCTTTGCATCATTTAAAGGCCCTATATGTCTTTCCCATTTAAAATATTATGCTGTATATTAAAGGACACAACATAATGTCATTGGCCGTGTTCTTCATAATTCTTTTAAAATGGACTAAGTGATATTCTATCTGCATCATTAGGTTACCGTACAACACTGTCCTTTGAGAATATGGTTTTGCTATCATTTCTAGTTGTAATTACGTCGCAGAAAAACGGTGCAGGCTTATTGAAATGAGTTGATGTGTGAAGGTTGAGAAGACGGTGCTTGCTATAGCTGCAAATAGCAGTGGCTTTCTGTTTATTTCCAAACTTACCCGTACAAGGTGCCACCTGTCTGAACTTTCTAAGCGTCTCTGGAATGTAGGGTTTCTCTAAAAACGTCTGAAGTTAGAGATTTCCTATCACTCCGAGTTTATCAACTTTGGCACTTTTGACATTTTGGAGAAGATAATTCTTTCTGTTAAAAATATATTTTTATTGGTTTCAGAGAGGAAGGAAAAGGGAGAGAGAGAGAGAGAACATCAATGATGAGAAAGAATCATTGATCAGCTGCCTCCTTCACACCCCCACTGGGGATCAAGCCCTCAACCTGGGCATGTGCCCTGACCGGGAATCGATCCGTGACCTCCTTGTTCATAGTGACACTTAACCACTGAGCCACGCCAGGCAGGGAGGATCAGGTAATTATTTGTTTTGGGGGGTGCACTGTGCATTGTAGGTTGGAGAACATTTATTTATGGACCAGATGCCAATAGCATCTTCCACCTGAGCTGTAAAAAAATCAAAATCATCTCCAGATAGTGCCAAATGTCCTGGGGGGTCCAAAGTCACTTCGGATTGGAAAGTACTACACGACTGTTTATTTCCTGGGCATGCGTGCATGTGTGTGTATAATAGTATTTTCAGGGGCATGTGTCCCCAAATTATGTCAGCCTCAAAACTGAGAATGACACGTTAAACAATCAGAACTTTTGAACACCATTTGAGCAATTAAGTGAAATGACTTATTAATTCAGAAGAAAAACTGGCATAAATGTGAACTGTTGTATGGAGAATCATTAAATTGCAATTTCAAAAGGTTAATGTAGCAATTTACTTGTCCTGATTTTAAAATTTAGACAATAGTGCATGTTTTTGCAATATGGCAAACCAATCCATGAGTTATTGTCTAGTATATATGGGAGCAATCACACATCTGTTTTAAGGTTCTGTATGTTACCCTATAAGAATTAATTTGATGCCAGTTATTTTTGTATACTTTGTGTGGAATTGTATTAGTCTTTAGTTTAAAACTATTCTGAGTGCAATAATAATACAATCAAATTACAAATAAGTTGACTGATGAACATTCTTGCAAAAGAGCAAACAGTGAATTTATGCTTTATAATGCTACAACAAATATTTAATTTTTCTTGTTTCCCACTCTAAAAGTCCCACTTTTTTTTCTGGCCACATTCCATTTCTCAGGCAAATTTTGTTCATTTCTTTTCATTTATTTACATATTCCTCTTTTTCCAAATTGACAATTAATTGGCATTAATCAGGTTCCTGGAAGACTGAGCTGTGTTTGTTTTATTAAGTTTTCAAATGATAAAATATGTAGGAAAATCATTATATCAGTTTTGGTCTTGTTTCCTTTTAGTTAATTCTAATAATAACCTCTCTGGAATACTCTATGCCCGCTACATGACCTGTTACTAAACCAGTAGCTATTGGATATCTTTTTATTACATGGGTAGTCATTAGTGAGAAGTACCTATTTTTCCTCTCCTTTCCCCCTTAAATATCTTTAAGATGTCAGCTCCTGGCTAGTTCATTTCCCTCCCATAGGCCAAGGGTGAGTTGTGGTTAAGACCTCAAGCTTTGGGATCATACAGCCAAGTTCATAAGATGGTTCATATCCAGGAAGCTCAACTAAATTGTTTGGCTGACTGAATATTCATCTTAATTTTGCCATCTACAAAATGGGAATTTTGTGAAGTACTGTGCACAGTGTAACACAGAAAGCCCCCTGTTAGTCTTTATTATTATTATTATCATTACTATTTTTAGATGTAAAACCAATATGGAAACCCTTTTATATCATTTCATTTTGTATAGTAATGAAACTTTCCTGAAATACTGTTTGATTACAAACACAGGTGATCATTCCCATTTAGGGAAATAATTGTTGCAAACATTTATTTCATATTAAGATTAAAAACGCAATCCATCTCATTAATCTCAATTAAATCCGGTGCAGGTCCACCATTTATATCTTCAAAGAGAAATAGGATGGAAAAAGTACTGATATTTGAAAGTTGTAGCTATTACAATAAAACACTATTTGAATAGACAATAGAAAACTGTAACAAGCAGGTGTCTATGGAAACAGCTGCACCTTATATTAAACATGAACAATATCTTTTAATGGTGGAAAATCAAACCAAAGTTAAACCTGGCTTTCAGTTCACATCCTCCATCTCTCTCTCTCTCTCTCTCTCACTCTCTCTCTCTCTCTGACACACACACACACACACACACTCTCCACATGTTGAAACTACATAACTGTTTGATTCAGGAAAGCTATTGAATGATAAACTATTTTGTGTATCTTCTCAAATTGGATATTTTGACATTGAGTATTTTGATAGCTCTATAGAGCTATATGTGTATTGACACAGACTGTTGAAGTATTAATATGCACATGTCAGAATCACGAGAACATAAAAGCATCTTTAAAACATCTCGGGAAATTTGCCTGAACTTAATGCAACACAGACTTAACATGGGACAGTATTGCATTCCCCACCCAGGACCAAAAGGCATTAGATTCGAGAGTGGTTTTGAAATTCTGCATTTTGTGTATGGGGTGGCCATTATTTTAACTCCTTTTCATGCTGATAAGGAGGACACATAAATGTATCTGCAGGAAGCAGCTGCTCGTTTTGCTATGCCTTCTCTCGTCCCTCAGTGCAGTCATCCGAAGCCAGGGAGACGCTATGCAGAACCCAGCTGGTTTCACTCCGTATTCCAAACGCATTCATTTAAGCGTGTTCTGCTAGAGACCATGGAAGATAAAACTATCAGCCTTCCGACTATGAACACCAAAATTGCACTTTTTCATGTAACTCTTGATAGGGTCAGATGAAATTCACTTGTGACAGAGCGATTGCTATTAAAACACTTAACCTTTTTTATGTTCTATGAGTGTGTAATTGGTGTGTCTTGGAAAGGGAATTCAGGGTCAACACATGGATGAGAAAATAAAGGAGAGTGTGGGGGAATCACAGTTAATTTTATTTTATTTATTTATGTTTAATATTTTTATTGATTTCAAAGAGGAAGGGAGAAGGAGGGAGAGATAGAAACATCAATGATGAGAGAACCATTGATTAGCTGCCTCCCGCACGCCCCACACTGGCGATCGAGCCCACAACCCGGGCATGTGCCCACAACCCGGGCATGTGCCCTGACCAGGAACTGAACCCTGACCTCCTGGTTCATAGGTCAACGCTCAACCACTGAGTCACACCGGCTGGGCACAGCAGTTAATTTTAATGTCCAGTGAGACAAACTCAAACTTTAAATATAGAAACCCAATAGCTTCAGCCTTTGAATTTTTAAGCAGAGCCTATACAAATGTATAAAACACTGAAAAAAAAGAAATCTCAGTGAAAAAATTATTTGGCTTTTCATGAGGTAGCTCTTATCTTAGTTAATTCCCTCCTGATGACTGCAAGGTAGACTATGCCCTGCAACCTGGCATTGATTTGTGTAACTTTCAGAAGTTAGCATCTGAGCACAAGACCAAAACTGAAATGGAACAAAATGTTACACCTAAGAAAGTTCTCAAGCAAAATCGGAGGGAAAAATAGAACTTCTATTGATATATCTATAGTGTGGGGGGTAAAAAGAGCGGGGAGGGAGGGGGAGGGGAGAAAAACTTTTCCAGTAGAAGAAACACAGGTACAAAGAGAGAGAGAGCTGTTAAAAATTAATGTTTTAAGATTCACCATGGCTTTATCATCTCAGGCTTTGTCTTTACCTGCTTTTTAGATCAAAGGCTTCACATTATCCAGGCGGGGTTTAGCGCTCTATTGTGTATAGAGCCGATGACACAGAATAATTGACAACATAATAACTCAATGCACTTACAGTCCATTGCCTGATATATAAAGTATATAAGGCATTCATTAAATGGAACAGAATGAAAAAATAAGGCTATAATGCTGAAAAAAATAAATTTGAAAAGTTAGATCTTTATAGATGGAATCTAAATAGAGAAAATGATAGAAAAAGGGGATTATATAAATTATATATGAATATGTATGTGTCAATTATATATATCTGTGTTGTTTATATATGCATATGTATATGTATGTTTACATACATTTTAATGCATACACATTCATGTTAATGTTTAAATATGCCTTACTTTTTGGACTATATGTTTCTCTGTGAGCTAGCTAATTCAAGCCATATGTGATTATATAGCAGATGAAGGTAGGATCTGGCAAGTAGATATTAATTGCTCTACTTAAGGTATATTTGAGCTCTTAATATCCTCCTTTTCTTTCCTTTTGTTTAAACTTGGCATTTATACTTTTAGTTTTTAAATATCATTTTGCATCGATAAGACAAACACATGATAGGAAATTGAAAGGAGGCAGGGATGCATAGCGAGAAGTATGTTTCACTCCCACCATGGCTCCAATCACCCAGTTCTCCATCCCAGAGGCAAATGTTATTCTAGTCTCACGTATCCTTTTAGACTAATGCAAATGTATACTTTTTTATTTGCAGATACTGAGGTATACCGTACATGCATTTTTGTCCTTTGCTTTATAAATACTTCAGAGACATTTCCACATACAATCAAATATAGCACTTTCATTCCTTTTAATGGCTGTATAGTATTCCATTCTTGGGATATACCACCATTTATTGATTCTAACCTTCTTTTATGAACATTTAGGTGGTCCTACATCTGTAGTGAGGGGCAAGATATGACTGTTTAGGTTTTCAAATTCTCTCCCTTCAATTTGAGTTCTCCGAAGACTAAACCTCTATTACTTTGCCTTTGTGTAGGTACCTACCTGTGAATTTGGAAGGAGAGATGGCTGAATTTCAACATATTCTTTGTTTTGTTTTGCTTTATCCTGCCTAACACTTCTAAGGTCATTTTTTAGGCTTCTGTAGGGTGAATGGCATCTCCTCTCAACATTATCTTTTCTTCCTTTATTTTAGTTGCAACTTCCTTTGCACAATTCAATCACTTTCCAGTCTTCGGTCTCTGCCTTTTAAAAATCCTTTGAAAACATTTACTGTGGTTCCTTTTACACATCTGCATTCATAGCCTTTTAATTTTTAATCTATCACCAGTGTCTCTTGGACAAGAGAAGACAAGAAACACATTCATGTTTAGTTATCTTTAAAAGACATTATTAAGTAAGCTAAATCTTTAAAAGCACGT
Source organism: Myotis daubentonii (assembly GCF_963259705.1). NCBI lineage: Eukaryota > Metazoa > Chordata > Mammalia > Chiroptera > Vespertilionidae > Myotis > Myotis daubentonii. Next base: position 10,383,422 of record NC_081859.1, read on the forward strand.
TACTCTTCAACTATGAGGGATGTTTCTGTGATAAAAATAACTTCAATTTCTTGTGCTTTTTTTTTTTTTTTAGAAGTTACAAGGAAGTGCCTTGGATGAAGCAGATACATACAATTTGAGAGGAACGGATTCTCTAAGTATCTCTAGGAATATGTCCTCAATCGCAAGCCTGCCTTCCCGGGTGCTGTCATTTATATTTAGAAGCACAGACCCCATACATCTGAAATGGGCAGATGGCAGCTCTTCCCTCCATTGCCAAAGTGAAATAGGGAATTCGAGAGTCCCCTGGTGAAAATAGGCTGCAGTATTTTGTTTTAAAACATGTACTTTTGAAGTGAACATAAGCTTGTTTCCCCCTTTTCTGAATGTTTATTCTCTTTCTGAGAACCACACTGACAACAGAAGCAAGGCACTGAAGTCAGTAACCGGATTTTTAAAGTGAAAAGTGGAAAGCTAAGTAATATTAGCATAAACATTTGCAACGGTTACCTAAGAGAATTCTGATAGCTGCCTCAACTCTCCCTGTGAAATTATTCTTGCCTGGCATTTGTAATTGTTTCTGTCAGGAAAATGGAAACCTTACAGATATTTACTAATGTGCCTGGGAGAGCCTGTAACCTTGGAGATTTGTGTAATGTACCTTTGGAAATGGAAATTCTACAGATAGTTCATAAACCAACGCCTCGACTCACGATAGCTAATTTCTGGAGGCAATATTTGTCCTTGGCAAAAGTCTGTTTCCTTACGATTTTATTTATAAACGGCAGCAACAAAAAGAAACGCAGGATGGTTTAAAGATACCAGATATTTTTATTAGGAAATTAGATGCAAATCTTGAAGTTAAGATAACGGTTCTTTTTGACTCTATAGAGTCAGCAATGAGCTCTGACTCCATCGATATTCCTATGTAAATGGCATTGCAATTACAAGACAGCTCTGACCTTAGTTAAAGGATCTACTTTAATAATATGAGTAAAACTCATATAAAAGATTTCTACATAATATCTTTATTTTTATTAGAAATAATTCTGCAGTTCTGTAGAGTCATAACAAATTTTACTTTCAGTGGATTCACAGAAAGTGATCCTAATAAAAGTTACTGAATCAGACTTTTCAACATTTGAGCTGTAAGAAATCAGAGAGTGCAAAAACTGGGATAATGAGAGTTCTGTGGAGAGAAAAAAAAAGATATTGAAATATATATATTTTAAGATTCTAAAGTTCTGGTGCTTATTATGTTTTCTGAAATAAATCCCCTAAAATGCAAGTATTTTTCTATACTTTCCTTTCTATTTGCTAGGGGTTTAATACCTAAGTATGCATGATCCCAAGATGACGGCTAGGATTGGCTTGCAAAAAAGGGGCACATGTTACCCCATTTTTCCAGTGGGAAAACTGAGAAATGGAAATAATGGCGACAGCTATGCAAAGAAGCAGGGTTGAAACAGGAGCTCTGGCCTCCTGACAACAAAATCGTCTGAGCTAAACAAAGCTGCTTATTCAAAAAAAATAAAAATCAAAATCCAGCTTAATAAGATTGAACCTAAGAGACTTGTATTATAGGCATTTATTTTAGCCTCTTGGAGTCTTAATCTGTATTTTAGGATTTCCATTATCTTAGAAGGAGAGAAATATGATTACGGTTGACCAAGAGGTAATTTTACAGCAATACATATTTTGTCGAAGGATGTTTTTCTTTTCCTCAAGACTCTAGAATATAGCCTTGGTCTTGGAGGGGACCAGGAGGATACTGAGATACAGAGTCTGATCTTCCCAAAGCTTAGCATTTATCTACATAAATTAGCTTTTGTCATTGGCAGAAACTAGTTTCATTATTAGTGTGTCATACAATGATTTTTGTTTCTGTTGGATTCTGAGGATCTTTTTTCCTCTTTTTGTGTGTGCTATCACTCAAAGGATTAACGCAAACTTTCAAAAGCAACTACGTTTTCTGGCTGAAAGGGTTTTGATGACAGTTATTTATTTTGGACTGAACATTTAATGAAATTATTTTCAAATGGAGCCTTTGGGCTACAGTAAACCACTGGCATTGGGGTGGTTTGTTATGCAAATCGGTAACTGTAAGACAATGAATCATCTCATAGATCAAAAACAAAACACCTCCAGGCAGGAATTTTGTTTTGACAAAGAAGCCTTTTAACTTAATCTGTAACCAAATTAAAATAATAATTTAATCACATTCAAGATGGCAAATAAATCCTCAACCTTGATATATTACTTAGCCTTAACTGTTAGAATCAAATATTACTAGTAAGAAAGACTTCTGGGAATTATTTTTCCGAAGGTACTTTATATCAATTTTGTTGTTCCAAAGTCTTCTTAATGTATTTCTCTTAAGACATTTAATTTACGACTCTCTTCATTTTATTCACTTCCTGTGTGTGAGTTCTTGTTCCTCTACTTATTTTCAGTTAAACGAGGATAAGATCTCTCTTTCTCATCCTCTCTCTTCATTGTGAGAAACACAGTGTGTGGCTCATACAGTGGCTGGGCCTTGTGTCCGCAGTGGCAATCATATTTTCTTGTTGTGTGGTATTCTTGTGGTGTCATGGTTCATCATTTAGGACTCTGTCCTTTGACATAAATGTGTTTATATGGAATACCTGAGATTTAAGGGGCAGTTCCAGGACTTTGCCTGGTTAAATGTTGAAACCGTAATGTAAACTAAAAGCAAACACGAGGGAGTATCTTGTGAACACCTTGTTTGTGTGCCCAGCTTTCATCCCACCTGTGCTCTTTGTTACTGGGATGTTGCTCCTTTTAGGCCCTGCCTGTTGCCTAAGGAAGAACATATGTGTGTGTTCTAACCTCTGTATATACACATATCCATCAGCATCTACACCTAACCATCTGTATTGAGTTCACACTGATGTCTCCAACTTTACCCCAGGGCCACACGGATCATTTTAGCCACCTCTCTTTGATTATCTATAAACTCCCATCCAAAAAGTAAGAACTCTGCTTCCCATTGCCTGTCATCAATGTACTCATTTAAAAATGTGCATATTTTTAATGATTTCAGAGAGGAAAGTAAAGACAGAGAGAGAGAGAAACATCAGTGATGAGAGAGAATCATGGATCGGCTGCCTCTTGCATGCTCCCTACTGGGGATTGAGCCTGTAACTCAGGCATGTGCCCTGACCGGGAATTGAACCGTAAACTCCTGATTCATAGGTTGATGCTCAACCACTGAGCCACTGAGCCATGGGCAATTTTTTCATTTTTTAATCCCAGCAGTCATATATAGAAGTATCCAAATGGTTAACCTGTATGCCCTTGAGCCACTTTATCAACTAGAGTAAAAGTGCTTATTATGTTCTGTTCCTTTTGCTTTTAGCTTACAGGCTCACTTCATTTTCAAGATCACAGAGGTTAGCACCTTTCTCCCCGTCTCCTTCCGTGAGGTGGCTTCATGCATTTGTAAGACCGTTAAATTCTCGTGTCAAAGTCTATATTCTTTCCTGGGATTCCCTGAACTCCTAAATGACTCTTTTAAATTTGCATACATTAAGTTTCGCTCTCTGCTCTATAAATTTCTGTGTGCTTGACAAATGCATAATGTCATATTTCACCAATATACTGTCATCGAAAGTGGTTTCAATGGCCTAAAAATCCCTTGTGCCTCACCTGCTCATCCTTCCCACCACCCGCCAAAGCCCTATCAGCCACTGACATTTTCACTGTCTCCATACACTTGATTCTTTCTGAAAGTCATCATTGGAATCATACACTATGTAGACTTTCAGACAGGCTTCTTCTGCTGACCTAAGGTGTCTTCTTATCTTTTCATGCTTGATAGTTCTTTATTTTTATTACTTAAACTAGAGGCCCGGTGCACGAAATGCATGGGGGGGGGGGGGCAGGTGTCTCTCAGCCTAGCCTGCACCCTCTCGCAATCCGGGACCGCTGGCTCCTAACTGCTCACCTGTCTGCCTTATCACCCCTAACCACTCTGCCTGCCTACCTGATCGCCCTAACCACTTGCCTGCCTGCCTGATCACCCCTAACTATTCACCTGCCTACCTGATTGCCCCTAACCACTCGCCTGCCTGCATGATCGCCCCTAACCACTCTGCCTGCCTACCTGATCACCCCTAACCACTCTGCCTGCCTACCTGATTGCCTGTAACCGCTTGCCTGCCTACCTGATCACCCCTAACTATTCACCTGCCTACCTGATCGCCCCTAACCACTTGCCTGCCTGCATGATCGCCCCTAACCACTCTGCCTGCCTGCCTGATCACCCCTAACTGCCTCTGCCTTGGCCCCTGCCACTGTGGCTTCCTCCAGAATGACATCTGGAAGGTCGTTCAGCTGTCCGGTCTAATTAGCATATCACACTTTTATTATTATAGATGAATAGTTGCCCTTTTTTGAGCAGTTTACAGAATAAATGAGCAGTAAGTGCAGAATTCCCATGTACCTCCATGGCACACATTAATGTGTACATCTGCTACAGTCGATGAACCAACATTGATACATTATCATGAACCAAAGTCCATAGTTCATGGCAGGGTTCATTCCTGTGTGGTGCAGGTATATGTGTTAGGACAGGTACACAGTGTCTACCATTACAGTCCCGTAGAGAAGAGTTCCCCTGGGCTTCATCTATCCTTCCCCTCTCCCCCAAATGGAATTTGTGAATGACTACTAGGTAGAGCTTGACATATAGAAAGTACACAGGGATCATCTCAATTCTCCTCCTCCATGACCCCACCTCCCCAAGTCCTGCAGGAGAACTGTCCTCTTGAGGAAAGTGCTGGGGATGCACTTTGATCATCAAGCAGAAAATAAAGGTGTTCCCTCTCATGCTACCACTTCCCAGCACCAATTCCAGCCCTGCCTCAGCGAGTCCATCAATCACACAACTCCTGAGGTCCTTACCAACCTTTGTCACCAACGAGCCTAGCCATGCCAGGGTTCTTCACAAAGGACCTGCCACAGTCCACCTGCCTTGAAGTGAGTATTTGTACGTCGGATGGGCGGAGTATAGGCCCCGTATCCACCCCTTTATGTTTGGGAGTCTGAGAACGACTTCCTGTTTTTTCTTGGTGAGAGACAGGGCTCATGGAAATGTCCACAGTTACAGAAACGCTGTTTTAGTGGTGATCACGGATATGCCAACTGTCCATGGCAGTAACCAGCTGTGACTGTTAGGCTCTCTCTTCTTGTCATGTTCACCTATTTTGGTTTTGGAATCGCCTTAGCTTTTGTTCCACTCCCAGGGCAGCGTCTCTCCCTGGGCCCAGCACTGTTGACCATTGTCCTGACTCCTGGCTTCAGCATCACTGCTTAGGAGACACCTGCTGGGCGTTTCCTCCTTTCCTCTTCCCTCGAGTAGATCCAACACGTGACCCTAGGATAAGCAAGGAGTGCGAGCAAACCCGCTGTTGATAAGTGTGATATGAAGTTTCACTTACTGTGATTTTAGACCAGTGGTTCGCAAACTTATTTGGCCTACAGCCCCCTTTCCAGAAAAAATATTATTCAGCGCCCCCTGGAAATTAATTTTTTTAAAATTTTAATAGCAGTTAAACAGAAAGATATATGTAGTAATGTTTCTACCTTTTTCGTAAAATATAGTAAAGAAAGGTGTAAATTAGAAACATTGAAGTTTGAAATTATGAAACTACTTATTGAACTCAGAATGGAGAGGTAATACAAAAAACGTTAAAACAAATGCACCTGTGTCCATCACCGCCCCCCTGGATCGCTGCAGCGCCCACCAGGGGGCGGTAGCGCCCACTTTGGGAATCACTGTTTTAGACTCTAAATTATGGCTGAGAGTTGGCTGTATTTTGGTTTTGAAATGTACCCCACCTTTTAAAAAGATTTCTTCTTTGGCCTCAGGCCAGAATTAATGGCACAAGAGGAGCAACAATAAAGACCCCACTTCCAGGATGCTGGCAAGAGACTCTCATTTTGACGGAAGGGGGCCTGGCGCACCTGTTATTAAAGAAGGAACTCAGGCAGCTGAGCAAGCAGCAGAAGAGACAACTCCAGCTGCCAGGGAGAGCATGCAATTATTCTCTGCTCTCCAGGGCATGATTTCTTACCCAAAGATTGCTGAAAAGTACACACACTGGGCCCCACTCCATCGAAGTAGTGGTCTGGGAGGTCTGGGCACCTGCAGTTTATAAACAAATAAACAAGCAAGTCAATCTGAAACCTGGCCTTTGTTTAAAAATTTACTGTTGTGATGGAAGATACCCTTTTTTTTGTGGAGCTAAGTAGGGGAGGGCTGGGATTGTGTATTTGGTTAACACCCACAATGGGAGACAAAATTGGGAGTGATTTGTGTGCCTGCCTTCAGCTGTGATCTCAGAAGAAGTGTATGTTGGAGGTGGGAGTTAGATACATGCAATGGGCCAAAGGTAGAAGTAGAGCTCTACTCCTTAATATCCAGGCAATCAAAATACTTTAATGCACATAAAAATACCTTAACTTGGAACCCAATGAGCAGACTGCAGTGTGTGTGTTTTGATATTTTGAGTTGTATGGTTTTGCTGTACATCTGTATTTCTTTAGCTCATTTCTATTAATACCACTTCCTTTTGAGATAACTAATTACCTGAAGGATAAAACTTTACATAGGAAATCGAAGCTTTGTGTTGTCTTTTCAGAAGAGAATTAATTTATGGTATGTCTTGCTTATTCATATGGAATATATACTTCCTGCTATTTTGAAGGCAAATGATTCTAAAAAGTAAAATGAGGGAATAGGCTTATGCATGCCCAAATTCTAAATATAGCACAACATTCATATTTAATATTTTATCTCTTTTTTCTTTAGTTGTATCCTTTGCGGTTCCATATTCTGCATTCTAAATTAAACAATAACTAGGCTGGCTATTCCTTGCACATTGCCCCCTAATAGCTCTTTGGAAGTTTAAAGGGAATCAGAAAATTTTATTTCTACAGGTATATATTCAGATGTTACTAATTTTAGGTTCAAAGATCCTAAAAAGTTGATAAGCTCTTTGTAGGATAAAAACTACATAGGGTTTTGAAACCTGAAAAACGAAGACTGTAGAAGGCACGGGTCTTAACCTCTATGTATTGAGGGCAGAGTTGAGTTGATTAGTTATCTGGGTTTGATTTGGGGGCTCTGTGTCTCTGTTGACCCCTTTTGTTCAGTGCCTGGTGGCTGAAGCTGCTGAGGTTTTAATCTCACATATTCTATTACAGTCTCCATTCAAGGTGTAATCACTCAACTGTCAAATCTATTTCGAAAAGGATTTTGGAGAGAGAATACAGCGATTTATTCTTTACCTCTCTGAAATGATCTCTTCTGAAAATCGCACTCCAAGCATCACCAAGGGATGGGGTAATACAATATCTGATAGCACTAGTTTGCTAACCTTATCCATTAAAGAGATTCTTCTTACAAAGGTTTATCACATTACCCCCGCTCAGGGTGCTATTGCCTTTCTTGAGAAGAAAAAAAAAATTACCTGTTCAGAGAAATGCAAAGAAAATAATATCTTTCAAGAGTAAACATGTGTTCTAGTGTTTTCCTGGTAACAGCAATGCAGCAGGCATCTGATGCTGGCTGCCCATCCGTCTGCTACAGTACAATACACAAATGCATGCATTTCACTGGCTGTCAAGTGCACCATTATCCATCCAATCAGAACAAGAGTATTTACTTATCTTAAAGATTGAATGGCAGAGATTTCCATCCAGTGCTATCATCAGAGCCTCACCCCCTCTAAACAACAAAGCCACGGAGTACAACTTGAGTGAGAAGGCATGAGGCCATGGTAGCTGGAAAACTATAAGCTGTGATCTGCACAGATAATCTCAAATTCAATCTAAGATACATTCATAGTATTGTGGCGGTGCTTCTTAAAGCATTTGGAAGCCACCTCAGGGTTTTCCTGACAGCTAATATTTTTAAGATCCAGAATATTTTGTTCTTATGCCTACTGTGCACCCAATGGGCCGGGGAAGTGTTCTCCACCAAATAGTCCCAGATGGATGAATACAGGGCACCTACACCAGTGAGAGGAGATGGACAACAGTTACTAGTTTCATTCAACACTTGTGTGAAATTCCCATTGTAAAACAGTTGCTATCAATACTAACGATAGATGTTTCTCTAGTCATACAGTAGATCTATGAATTTACCATTCAATAGGTAAACAAGGAGAAATCACATGTCTGGGTTTTAAAAGTCCATGACTCACAGCAACACTGCTTCATGAAGAAGTGGGACTCCCTTAGGGTTAAATAGTGGCTCCTCCTTTTCCTCACTCTCTCCAGTAGAACAATGCCTAGCACTGTTGGTAGGTTATGGATGTTTCCTCTTGCCTTTCAAAATCATGACACTGTTTTCTCGTTTCACTGATGGGATTTCTTTGTGAGATGATCAAATTTAAAAGAGCATATTCCTTTCTAAATCATATATATTTTTAGTAAATTTTGATCTCGGATTTTAAGGTGACTGACTCCTTAAAAGTCATTCAAAAATGCACACATGGTTAGGGAGAACAATTGGCATCAGAGTGATAGATTCACTATAATTTGTTTGCGTGCTGCACTTCAGAAACCACTTAACGCATGGCGGTCCATTTAAGAAATACACCTTCACTATACTTTATGTGTGGCAGGCACTTAAGCTCAATATACTCAAACATACACATCCCTGTGTTATACCAGGAACATGTCACTGCAAGGAAATTTCACTTTTGAAGAAAATTAAATAGATTGTCTTTGAAAGTTTATAAAAATACCTTAATACTAAAATACTTAGGGATACGGAAAAGGAAGTGCCCCAAATATAATATTGTCCTTGTCATCAGCAACCTGTCCATCATGTATGTCCTTCCAAATGAATAGTAATATTATTCTTTAAATAATACGGAATTCTACCTGTGAAAAGCAACCGTGCTCATGCTGACAACCATACTCCATGTTTCTTGATGGACAAATCAGAAATAAAAATGGGAGAAATTGTCATTTTCTTAACTAAATAATATTTTCATTGGCTGCATTCTTATTTTATGTGCTTTAAAAGAACCATGAACATACTGCTTGGCAACCTTAGAAAATTTCTGTCTACATGTAGAATACATAGTCCAGCCTATTATTTATTGGGTAAGATTTAATATTCCATTCACTCTAAGCTGTTGGATAAAGCAGTAGAGTTTTATTTTTCTGCCTCTTTCAGTATCAAAATCGACTGGCAGAATAAATAAAATACTTTGTTAAATTTCAAGAGAAAATTCCATATGTATTGTCACTTTGAATGGCAACACATTTATCATACAAGTTCATATGGTGAAGGGAAAATGGAAAACAAGCCCGGCGACCAAATATGGATTTGTCAATTACGAGAAAGATACCGTCACAATATAAAGAAAACCAATTGTCATATCTGTGTCTAATATGGAAATGAATCTGCTCAAATGGCTGTTTTTGCCTCCTGCCCTTCTATCTGAGCGAGGCAGGTACAAATAATTACATGCCAGGTGCACAAGGTGCTCCTTCCTGCCTGATACCAAGCTTTAATGAATTTCATTATTCTTTTTTAATTTACATACTCTTGCAGACTAAAGATTCCCAAATCATTAACTAATTTGATATGTCTGAAATACCAATTCAATTGTCTGGTCCCCGGAGATTTTCAAATATCTTGTTCAAACACCTCTTAACTTAGTTTCTTAATTAGATACACCGTGATGGATGGGTTTTTATATCGGAGTCTCTGAGGGCCAGCAAATCAGCCTAATTTTTATTACAACTTAGGAGACTGAGATGAAGAGTCATTTAAAATAATCAAGTCATGCATGCCCAGCCGCCATGGCTCAGTGGTTGAGCGTCGACCTATGAACTAGAAGGTCATGGTTCGATTCCAGGCCAGAGGAATGCCTGGGTTGCGGGCTCGATCCCCAGTGTGGGGTGTGCAGGAGGCAGCCCATCCATGATTCTTTCTCATCATTGATGTTTCTCTCCCTCTCTCTCTCTCTCTCTCTCTCTCTCTCTCTCGAATTAATAAAAATACATTTTCAAAACAAAACAAGCAAAAAAACAAGTCAGACTTTGAAAAGAAATATTCAGGATCCCCTGAATAAGTAACTAATGTATACAACTATGAAGTAATATAATAAATGTTGAAAAAGCTGACCATGTTCTCTCAGTAAATATTGCTGGATGAGGTTTTGAAATCTGTGTTATTTGGTTATAAGGAAAAATTCTACCTTACTAAGATATCATTTCAGAGGCATATTGGAAATAGGGATTCAGTCCTATTTTGTCATTTTTGTAAGGAACTAGCAAGAAGCAGGCATTCAATAATTATGTGCTAAATGAGAGATTTTTAGAGTATATGTTTATCACCAAGATAGCCACTAAATAGTATATTTCTAGTGGTGGTGAAGTGATGCATTAACATTTTAAAAACCAGAATGATTACAAACACAAAAGCAATTTAGCACTCTGTTATTCACGCTCACATTTTTATTTAGTGTAGCTGAACAACTAATAAAACAATTTTTATAGTGTGCATTATTTTCTGTGTCACTCTGATATGAAATAATTTGTATTAGGTGAAACCTCAAGCAAAAGTAATGGCTTTTAATATACAGCCAACAGACAGTTTGTTTAGCAACCAAGGTCTAAAATTTCCAGGACTGATTGATTAGAATCTTTTAGATGAAATAGGTTGATGAGGTGGCAGAGAGGTCCACCTGGAATCAGGACTTAAGGGTTAGGCTTCCTCCTGTTATTACCTTTTAAACGATAAGTTCAACTTTTGGGACTTTTGTTTCTTTATCTGTAATCTAAGAAGAGTGGGCAAGGCCTTTTCATCTGTGAAATACAGTGATTTTGAAATTGTACTTTTGTAGTTTTAATATTATAATTATATAGTAATTATATATGTGTTGAATGTGTATATGTACATGGTATAAATACATATATACTGTATACTAAATATATACATATATACAATAAATATGTAAAGACTATACACATTATATGTACATATATAATTAAGATCTTACATCCTCTTTATAAATCATAACCTCTTTATCCATGGTAATTTTTTTTGTGTGTGTTCTAAATTCTACCAGGTCTAATTTTAATGTTTTTCTCTAGTTATCTTACGAATAATGTTTTTATAATATATATTTTTATTCATTTAAATTTAAACAATGTATTCCTTTTTAAAGTGGCTTTCCCAGAGAAAAACGTTCTCTCCCTCCCACCCCCCACTGTGACAATTTCTGACTTGCTCCCTCAGTTTAAACCACTTATATATTTAATACCATTATCAACATGGTTGAGATTAAATATACTCTCTGCTTTGTTTTCTAATTTTGTTTTTTGTTCCAGTTATTGTTTAATACTTTTTAGTGTGCAATTTTATTGCTACTATTGACTTAGTAATTTTTATATTTTTGTCATTGTTCTTGTGTTTACAAAATGCAAAAGAAACACATTTCAAGTGAACATAATATAAATCAAAGACTAATAGTATTATCAAAGTTTGATTTAATGATTAGGACAGTTTCATTTGTAAATCACCCTGATTTGTACTGTATTTGTTCTGAGAAAGTTTTGTTGAATATTCTTGTATTATCACACTCCTTAGGAAATCACATTTGCCTTGAAGTGCATATTTTCACAAACTTCAAATTAGTGCAGCAACAAATCCTCATTATACTTAAATAATTTTATTAGTAGATAGACATTTTAATACTTCTAATTTGTATCAGATTAAAAGGTTTTAAATGGCATGTTTCCCCACAGGTCTATTACAAACAAAATTCATTTTATTTTAAGTAAAACTGTATAAAATTATGCAGTACATTTCTGACAACTTTATCTGGGGCTGATAATGAGGCAGTGGTTGTAGCAAACATCAGAGACTATTTCGCACCTGAAGTTGAGTGACCACACTTCTGTGTGATTCCAGACCAAAGCTGTGCTCAGGTTTGTCTAATTGAAAGATGGAAGAGCTAGAGATTAGAACTGCAAGAATAAGAAGAAGCCGACCTGGATTCAGCCGGGACACGGGAAGGTTCATGAAGAGACAGAATTAGAAGGCAGGACAAATGCTCTGAGAGACTTTGCAGCCTTGTCAGGAAGTGGCTGAGATACTCCCTGTGGGACATGGGTAGTGATGGCTTAGCCTCATCCTAATGGGATGACAATGCACAAAAGCCATTAAAAAAGAACAAAAGGTACAATTTACCGGAAGATCTATGCTCAGTGTGTAAAATCCAAAGAAAAAGAGGACCCTACCTACGTGCTTCAAAAGGTAGCACATTCGTCTTTGAATAGAGAAGGGGAAAGGCACATAATTCAGAGAGTGCTTTCTTTAAACAGATGAAATGCGTTCACAAGAAAAACAGCTTCTTTTGCTACTATTTCCACGTGGATTACTGCGGAAACTTTACAAAAATAGAAAGCTTTTATCATTTATGTACTGATAAGAGGCATACCTGCAGCTGCTTAGGTCTTCATAATTTAAAAGACATTTATTTTTTTACTTTTTAAAAATATATTTTTATTGATTTCAGAGAGGAAGGGAGAGGGAGAGAGAGAGAGATAGAAACATCAATGATGTGAGAGAATCTTTGATCGGCTGCCTCCTGCACGCCCCCCATTGGGGATCGAGCCGGCAACCCCGAGCATATGACCTTGACCGGAATCGAACCTGGGACCCCTTGGTCCGGAGGCCGACACTCTATCCACTGAGCCAAACCAGCCAGGGCAAGATGTTTATTTTTGTATGGAGCAGTGAGATTTGACCCATGACACGTTAGTCAGATGTACCGCTTCCTTTAAATGTGGAGTAAACAAAAGGAGCTAAAATATATAAACTAAGACATTATTTATAGAAATGTTGAATATTTTTATGAAATGGACATCATCAGTGACATTTTTCGTCAATTGGCAAAATATCTTACCAGTTTAAGCAAATGAAAACTGATGCCTATTGGCAACTGGCTTCATTACATACCTTGGGTGGTGTGTGTGTGTGTGTGTGTGTGTGTGTGTGTGTGTGCGCGCGCGCGCGCGCATGTGTTCCCTTGGACACAGCTTTTAGAAACTATTCTCCATTGCCCTTATTTCCCTTTCCTAAGGGTCTGTGGCAGAGCAGGGTAGACCCCTCCTTGGCAGTTCCAGCCCAGTCAATGGTTGCAGACCCATCCTCCTGACAGGCTGAGGGCTCCAGCCTTCAGTAGGGGCCTTTAGCCTTGGCACAGTGGTACCTGCACGACTTGAGACCCGCCTGTGACCTCAGGGGGAGAAGCAGAAAATTCAGGAACCAGTACAGCCCATTCTAACAGCCTTTCCCGCAGCTGCCCGCTCTTTCTGGTTCAGTCTTTGAGCATCTGTAGAAGTAGAGATCAGGCATGCTCCCCTATGAGCGTTCAGGGATGGTGCTCCCCGCATGCAGAACTTCCGGGGCCAGTATCCACCATATCCTCCCTGCTGAGTGACCTCCCTTGTTGTTAGAGGGATGGCCGTGTCCGCCTGCACAGTGGAAAGTCTGGGTGGTGCCAAGCCCTGGCAGGGGGGTTAGATGCCTCTGTGATCAGCGCTGCTATTGGAACGCACGTGAAGTCCTGGCTCCCTGAAGGCTCCCTTAGTGAAGGTTACAGACGTTTGTTTTACATTGTTTTGTTTTGACTCTGCCATTTTATAAGCTAGGCTAAATATGAATAACTGCTCCTTTCTTATCCTAGCGTTAGCAGAGTGTCTATCCTTAACCCTGACAGCCGCACAGTTCTTTCTTCCAAGAGTTGCTCCATTATTGGTAGTTGCTAAACTAGGCTCTGAGTACCAAAAAACTGTCCCATTTTTCCAGAATTGGGGGAAAGGTCACTTCCAAATGTATCAGAAGAATATGAATAATCTAATAAACACAGAAGTGAATAAGTAGTTTATACACAAATTAACATAATGATGCATAAATCCATACATAATTAAATAAATGCAAGCCAAAATAGCATTATGCAATTTGGCAACCATTTAAAAACTCTTGTAAAAGAAAATTATCAGAATAATTAAAATACAAGAAAGTTAAAATTTCAGGTATTTCCTGACCAATTGGTTTCATTAGGAATGTCTACTACACATGTACTCAAAGAAATATACAAAATATGTTTATTTCAGGAAAGTTAGCTAAAAGCTTGAAACAACCTAATTAGTCTATGAAATTCTATGCAAATATTCTATGCAGCTATTAACCATAATTAGTTAGAAAATTTAAAAAGCAAGATAAAATATTTCAGTGAAATAGAAGTACATTTCTATGTCTTTTTAGAAATTTTGCCAAAGATGTCCAGAGATAGGATAAAAAACAAACAAGTTTGGATGGTAATATTTCTATTCAACATTTCTTTATTCAATCTTACAAGATTGAGAGTAAAATTTTATTTTGTAATTCATTTACATCATCTGCTAATATTTTTACAGATACGTATTTTAGACACTAAGCTAGGTACTGCTTATTAAAGGGAGATTGACGCTTATTTTAGCTGGACATTTTTGCAGTATCTCTCTCATCTAGCATATTGGTGCTGATATGCAAATTAAAGAACAAAAAGTAGACTTCCCTTGAAGAATTGCCAAAAGACAACCTCATTGGGCTATCAAGAAAAAAAATAATCAGGGCATGTGTAGTCACATAACAGCACACATGTTTAGCAAGGAGGCAAAAGCTATATTATAGTTCTTGTCCTTGGTCCTTCAGCCAGTCCCCATTATGAATACAAAGGAAGTTAAAAGTTGGAAAATCTATTGCTGAAAATATAGATGTATACAAAAGCCAAATTCTGTATACTGAGTAAAACAAAGCAGAAAGATGAATTTATTGCAAAGCTTTAGACCCTTAAATGGGGAAACAAGTCTGCATGAGGAAAGAGTTTTGAGATGTTCATAGACTAAGGCAGTTTAATGGGATTAATACAGAAGTTGCTTGGCTTTTTAGCTGATTGGGTGCCTGTAGGTCTTTCTTATCTGGATCAGGGTAACTGAGTCAGGGGAACAAGGAAGTCCAGAGATAGAGCGAACAGACCTGGCATTTGGGAATTGGCTAGTGACCTCTGCTAAGACTATAAATTCTCGTAAATTGACTATGAATTCCTGTAAAGTTAGGTTAAGTTTCCTTTATGTACCTGCATTGACCATTTCCATTTGGTCTCTGACATAAGTGACTCCATTTTAGTTTGGTCCTAAAGATTGAATCCATTTAATTTTCCATTTTCTCTATAACCTTATTTGTATATGCTGAAATGGACAAATGCATTGGTATGGCCATTGAAAACTCAAGATAAAAACTTCTGGATAATGTAGAGCCTTAAAATCTTTCCCCTCTTATTTGCAGGTGAGTCTGTGGAAGAAATCATCTCTATCATCACTCAAGCAGATACCTTTCTGATGTTTGAGCCAAAGGTAAGCAATACCTTTGTTCTAGGTTGTTATAAATATCCAAACGGCCCTTGGCAAAAAAAAAAAAAAAAAAAAAAAAAAAGTCCCCACTCCTGCTAAATTATGCTTCTTTAGTATAAGGATTATTTTGCGCTGAATATTTTTTTAAGAAACAGTAGACAGAGAAAATGCATGAAACATGAGAAATTTAGAGATGTTGTGTAAGAGACATTTATGTCTATAAGGAAAATCTCTGCTTGTAAGGGTGTCTCCCTCTCTGTGCAAGGAAGTGGAAAAGGATGCTAAATTTCTAGAACCGCTTTATCAGCGGAGAAGTTAAGGACTTAAATCTGCCTCACCACCTCACCCTTGTTTACTGTGCTTTTCCAGCATCTTCTTTTGCTTTTAGCTGGAGATGATTATTAAGGTGATGGCTTGGACCTTTCGGGAGTTACTCAGTTTTCCTGGGCACCTCCACGTTTACAGGAGGTTTCCATGCTATTACACTTCTGTTTTGCTCTTGTTAATTTGGCTTTTATCATGGGGATATCTCCCCTGCACAAGTAGAGCAAAGGAACTCTTAAAAAGAGAAGGAAATCAGCAGCTTTTGTTTCATCAGTAAAGAGACCTCATTTCAGAAATCAGTTCTGTTTTTGCATCTATATCTGTAATCAGCATTTCTTTAACCTGTAATCCTTGATGAACCTACACGAATATTGCTATCTCTTGATTTAAGCTGGCAAACAAGCTTTCTTTGCTGGCTTGTACCTTTGACAACTTATTAAGAGAAAGTTTTTCGTTTGGCACTTGTTTTGAATTTATTTTTCCAGCTACTTTGAATGTTGGTACTGCTGATTATTTTTAAATAGCCTTCAAGACAATTTCCCCTAAGGCACTTATGCTACATTTCTCATTATTTTAACCATTAGTACACATCAAATCAGTATTGGAAGATAATTCTTAAGGGCATCTCTTTATAACATGGTGATATTTATCTATTAAAAGTCTGTGTGAAATGAAATCTGATGAGATGACAAAGCCTGATGCAACACTAATTAGAATTTACATTTTTAAAAGAAAATTGGATAACTACAGTTCAACACAAAATGGGAAGTGCATTGAAGTTAAAGGAGTCAAGGACTTTGATAATTCTATGAACTAATTCAACTTACCAGATAGGGAATAATCTACAAACACATAGCTGGTAAAGACCCTCGCCTTAAAAACTCTGCCTAATCTTTAAATGTACATGAATAAAAATATTCACAAAGAAACAGAAGTAAGAATAGCATCGTTTTAAAAAATATCTTTCTTTACTGAATCTATAATATGCCTGAAAAGTAATTAATTCCTTTCTTGCTGCTGTTCTTATTTTTTTAAGAGTATCTTGCACATTAAGTAATTAGTTTCTTATATTATAAATTTTGTTTAAGCGGGAATAATTTAAGACACACACACACACACACACACACACACACACGCTTGAAGCATAAAATAAAATAAAAATTATTCCTAACTTACTCTTGTATAGTCTCACTTAGAAATACATTTAAAACTAAAATTAACACTTATTAAGCACTTAGATGTTCTAAATAATTTGCATGAACTGACTCATATGATAAATGTTAAATGTCCCAACATTGCTACTACAACTTTCGTATTAAAAATGAGGAATCTAAGGAAAAAAGAGGCTAAGGATTTCCCCAGGATTATACAGTAACCAAAGGGCTCCATTAAAACATGATTTTGGGTCCAGAAATTGTGTCCCAACGACTAAGCTCTTCTGTCATAACCGCTGTACAACATGACTTCTCAGTATATCAGAGCAGTGGTGTTTCTTGCACACATACATATATTGATGAAAACATCTTTGACATGAATTTCCTATTTTCATTTTAATCAAATATTCAACACCCACAGTGCCATAGGGCACACGGCTGAAACTCACCAAATTTGTGTTTCACTACTTCCCAGTAGAATCCGATACAGCAGGGCCTCCAGTATCATCGCTTCATACAAGGTCGTTTCCTTCTAACGCTGATGAGATGCTGTAGGGACTTCACTCTTATTTGTATAAATTAGCCTACAGTCACATTGGTGTCATTATGCAGAGTTTCGCTTAAAATCGCAGAACCTATCAACAATGTTATGTGAGGCCTTACTGTGCATGTGAAAAGTCAGTGACTACATTTTTCTATATATCCTTGAGGCATTTTCCCATATAATGTCACTGTGGACTCAACACAGTGAATTTCTACTTTTTTGTGTCCTTTTTGAAAGAAGGAAGAAAAAGTCTTTCTCTTTTAAGCAGTATATTTAGGTGATGGAAACCCATGTGCTACAGTGGGTTTTAGAATCTTCCATGGATCAGGCCTCTGCTATGCAAGGGAAGATTAAACATCCCTGGAGTACTAAGTCTATTATAATAAACTAGAGGCCTGGTGCACGCATTTGTGCGCTGGTGGGGAGCGTGGCCTTCGGGGATCAGCCTGCTGTGGGAGTGCCACTCATCCCGGTCAGCCATGCAGCACTCCCACTGTGGGAGCACACTGACCACCAAGGGCAGCTCCTGTGCTGAGCATTTGCCCCCTGGTGGTCAGCGCACATCATAGCAACTGGTCGATCAGTTGTTCTGGTCCTTCTACCGTTTGGTTGCTGGGCTTTTATATATATAGATGTTCGCCCACTCTTTCATGTGGATGGCCTCCTGTTCCATCATTCAGTGTTTTCTCAGGTTTGCTCTCTTGCTGTTCCCTTTCCATCCTGGGGCATTGCCCCTTAGCTCCTAGGTTGGGTAAACTCTTTCCATTTAAGCTGTAGGCAAAAGCCTTCCAAAAATGCTGCGATGGTACTGCTCTAGAATTTAATTTGTTCTAAAGTGTAACTATTACTCAGGGAGACTTTACCTAAAGCTGGCTCCAATGCTGATACAGTCAAACCTCAGTTCTCAAACATCTCCCATCTCAAACAGTTTGCCTCTCAACCCCATATAACCCTTTCATGCCGATACCTGTATGATCAGTCACACATGTCTCAGCAGACACAGGAGATCTTTAAACTCTAAAACCCAAGGAGTTTTTCTGTGGAGATTGTAGATATCCTGATGTTTCAGAGGGGATGTTGGGGAAGAGGAAGATATTTTTGACTAAAATAGTCTTTAGTCCTAGCCGGTTTGGCTCAGT
Source organism: Myotis daubentonii (assembly GCF_963259705.1). Classification (NCBI taxonomy): domain Eukaryota; kingdom Metazoa; phylum Chordata; class Mammalia; order Chiroptera; family Vespertilionidae; genus Myotis; species Myotis daubentonii. The sequence continues at coordinate 10,402,012 of NC_081859.1, forward strand.
GGATAGAGCGTTGGCCTGCGGACTGAAGAGTCCCAGGCTTGATTCCAGTTGAGGGTACCTGCCTGGGTTGCGGGCTTGATCCCTATAGGGGACATGCAGGAGGCAGCCAATCAATGATTCTCATCATTGATGTTTCCATCTCTCTCTCTCCCTCTCCCTTCCTTTCTGAAACTAATACAATATATATTTAAAATAGTCCTTAAAATCACAGCACAAAGAAAGCTCTCCTTGCCACCAAATGTCAGGAGAAGGGTGTGATGTTGATTGCCTTAGTTTCTCCTCCTCTGAGAGACTTTACCAAGCGCTTAGAGCACTGTCCTCCTTTGGGTTAATGAATTTATTAAATTTGCTGTGATATCTGAATGCAGTTATAAGCAGTGTTGAGACAGAAGACTCTGCCACCCTCTGACTGAAGATTAAACCACTGAATTTCCTGAACCTGACCAGCTGGGGTTAGGAACTCAATAGACTACAGGAAAACAAATCTTTGAGTTTCCTCAGTAGAAAAAGGAATTTGAATTTCAAGGTAGACTTGGCATTTAACTGGTTATTCCTTTTAAAATAGGATATATGGTCTCTGACATTAAAATGAAAAGTCTGCGAATACAATATTATTTACACTGCAGTAAAGTGTTTTGTTGTCTAGCATTACAGATTCAGATTGCCTGGCTTCCTTTAGAGTCCGCCCTTCTCCCTCTGATCAAACACTTTTGTACTGAATATCACTCCAAAGAAGCCAGCATTTGAATCTTTGTGTATTCTTCTTGCGGCTAGATAAACTCTGGAAGAAAAGCAGAGCTTTGACCTTGAAATGGACCCTTGGCCGTAATAAAATCATTGTTTCTTTGGGAGACAGATTGCAACCGATTTCAAATCAGATGCATCTTTTTCCTCTAAAAATAGCTTTTACAATAAGTTTAAAATGTTTTTTTTTTAAAAAAATATTCTACTTCAGGCTTTTTAAATGTATGCTCAAAGCAGCAAAGGTAAGAGTTCAGAACATAATTCATTTAAAATATGCCCTAGAATGCATCTGACTCATCATGCTTTAATGAGTCTCTGCAAGTAGGTGATCTCTGCAAAAATTCAAGGCAGTAGTGATTACAGAGGCCTTGACACCTGCCTGAGTGGGGAACCGAACAGAAATAACAAAAAATCTGGCAATTTAATCCTCTTGATGTGCCAATGTATAAGAGAGAGATGAGTCCATACGAGTTTTGTAGGCTGGCAGGAAATAGCTCCTTTGTATCACATAAATGAAGACATATGGAATATTCAGTGTTTCCTTAGGAAAAAAAGATGACATGTCACGCCTACCGAGTAGCATTTTATCTTAAAGAACCTAGAAAGTAGGAAGGAGAAAATGCAATGCTTGTACAGAGTCACAGGTTTTAGGTGACACCATTGATTCTACATTTACATCCCTTTGTGAGCCATTTTTTGCCTGGCACCTTAGATAATGCATGAGCTCATTAGCACATCCTTCAGTACACCCATATGTTATGCCATGTTAAATGCTGGTCCTAAGACCTTTGAAATTTTTAGCACATTATGTTTAAAAACGATGGTGTTTCTTGTATATATTATATCCACGGGAGATTTGAAACTAGAAATAGAAAATAAAAGTAATGGGATGGGGGAATGTAGAGAAAATGAAAATTATCTTCAACCTTCCTAATATTCTTGCTTAGCAATCTGGAAAATTATTTTGCTTCAGACATGAGGGAATAGGACCCAGGGAGGGAGTTATGGGAAAATGGTTCATAAGCCTGTTTCAAACATCTGTTTGGGAGCTAAAGACTGATCCCTCTCCATGGACAGGGAAAAGTAAAGAAAGACCCAAACACATTAATTACAAAAATTGATGGCATTTTTGTTCTCAGTTCCTCTGACAGCTGGGGAGGAGGATTTTAAGTAAAAGAGCTGATTTAATATTCCCTAACAAGGGTCTCAACAAACAAGGGAACTCATCACCTTATTCCCATGTATTGTTTATCTTTGATGGAAACCTACTGCTACCCAGGAGGAATGTGACTATTACAATAGGTGTCAGATTATTTTGAGATCTTTTCATTATCTAGAAAATAATATCAACTGATGTAACCTCTTGTTTTCACCATTGGCAATGTTAAATGTCATAACAGAAACAACAAAAAAATTAGTATATTGAAATCAGATTCAAACTGTCATCAAGAATGTTGAGTTATGCCTAGCCGGTGTGGGATGACATCAGAGTGGAGACCCAGCTCACCTCCCGAGAGATTGGGGCGTGGCTACGTGGAGCTGCAGAGGACTGTCCCTGAACCCCTTTCTCTCTGGTCCACCCGCTCCACTGAGGGAATCGGCCTGGGCCTGAAGCAGGAGGAGGAAGAAGAGGCGAGGGAGAAAGCTAAGCAGGGAGTCCCAGGGACTGTCCCTAAGGTGGGGGAGGCTGCAGCTGAGAAGAGCTGTGCCTCAGGGCAGGGGCGTGGCAGTGGGAGGAAAGGGTACTTACCATTTTCAAATAAAAACAACAGAAAACAAGCACTGCAGTGGAAATTGTAGCTGAAATAATTTCAGTCCTCATGACAAGATTTAACAATTCTAGGACATCTTTGGAATCAAAGCGTTCCCTTTCCTCGAGTCCCTTTTTTTTTCCCCAAGCCCCTTTAATTGGCATTTAAAACATGTACAGAGCATCGCAGAAAACATACAGATAAGGTCTGACAAAACCTTAAGCAAACATCTCTGTAAGTATCCGGTGATCACCCGTAGAAATAGAAAGGGGTGCCCGGCCGGTGTGGCTCAGTGGTTGAGTGTCCACATAGGGACCAGGGGGTCACAGTTCAATTCTGGTCAGGATACATGTCCGGGTTGCAGGCTCATCCCCAGTAGGCAGCTGATCAATGCTTCTGTCTCATCGCTGTTTCTCTCTCCCTTTCCCTTCTCTCTAAAATCAATAAAAATATATTAAAAAACAAAAAAAGTGTCTACTGCCAGAAATATCAGCTCTTCTTTTTTGACCATTTCCCCTTCCTTCTTGCCAGGAGCAACATATGCTAATATTGCTGAGAGCCCTGTCCTTTCTTTCTAATAGCTTTGCCACTTTTCTCTGTTCCTCCTAAACAGTGTGGCTTAATTTCGCTCATTTGTGAACATCATACAAATAGATCATGTTCTCTGCATTCATAATGTCAACATTATGTTGTTAAAATTCACCCAGGCCATTGCATAGAGTGGTAATTGATTGGTTTTTATAGCTGTATACCAAGTCTGACTAAGAATATACATCACAATTTATTTCCTCATTATTTCTCGATGCCTGTACTTCTAGTATTTTTTCTGCTTTTACTTTTTCTTTTAACAAGTAGAGGTGTTTACAATTTGTGAGATATGTTTCCTAATGTTTCGAAATGGAGCTACATACTCGCTTTCAGCTAAAACAGAGTCTACAATATCGAAAAAAACACACACCAAAAAACAAAAAACATTTCTCTGCTTAGAGAAATTCTCTTATGCAGTTGGAATTAAAGCTCGAAAAAGCCCCGAGATAAACTGTATTTATGTTTAACATTTAAAGTAATATGTGCTATTTCTGCAAATGTAATAGTGATGATAATATTTGTCCTTCAGGTTTGGTTGATGGATTAGATACAATATATGCAAAACATCTTGATATGCCTATATTCTAGTAGGTGTTCAAAATATTGTGAATGATGTTATGTGATAGATAAATCAATGTATGCCTGGGTGATAATAGAATAGCTGTCATAGATTATTATGATATAATTAACATAATTTTTACTTTTTCCATCAACATGTAAAGTAAGAAATCTTCTGTGGCAGGCAGTATCACATCTTACAGGTGTCTCTTATGTTAAATCTATTTTCCTGCCACTGTGGCTTGGCAGCCATGTTCTCATAGTCACTATTATGTGTAACTCTAAAATGCTCATTATGTGTTCATTGCTTAGTGAGGGTAGCATGATTGAGTCCATCTTAATGCTCACACTCATGCATTTATTAGAATCCCAGCAGAGGATACCAGAGTATTAGAGAATCCAAAGTTAAGCTTCATCTTCTGTTGAAAACAGAAATCACTTTGTAAGATGGGCATTTCGTATCCACTTAGTTCCTGCCATGAACTAAGAGGTACTCAGCCTAATTCTCCCATCCTATTTTCTGTATAGTTGTCATTAATAGGAAAAAAAAATTCTTAGATTGAACAGGAATTCAACTGTAACTGCCATCCATTAGTCATACTTCTGCTCAATGCAGAAGCATAAAACATATTTACATCTTCCTCCACATTACAGATAAGAGTTGAATTTTTCTGTACTGAAAGTCAAGTTCAAATGCTTTGCCATCCTCTACACTTTTCTCTAATCCATTCATCGGCTACCCTTCCCTGCACATCACACTGTAGCAGCAGCGAGGGACAAGCCGGCTTCTGCTTCCATACTTGCTCCTGTTCCTCTCAAGGAATGTTGCAAAGTATTTAAAACCTGAACAGCCTTCGATGTGCCTGAGATGACAACCTAATGCTCTTCATGGAGTAACTCTAAAATGACGTCATTTCTCCCTTGGTAGAACCCTATTTATAACGAATGACTCAGGCTTCCTGTTCTGTGACACGGAAAATGTTCCTAATGGAAACAGCCACTCAATTAATTTGTATTAAGAAGAATATTCTGGAAGAATGAGGTCATGCAGGCATATTTGAATATGGAGAGGGTTGGAAACAGTTTGGAGCCAAAATGTGCTGTGTGAGCAGAGCAGGTTTATGTGCTGGGCTAAGGAAAAGATTCCAAAGGCAGCCAGAGAGCCTCAGCCACAGCCGAGACTCAGCGAAACGAAGGAGCATGTAGTAAATATTTGGAGGGAGGCATGAACACTCAGTACTTGGCAATTTACCGTGTAGCATCTAATGATCCTTGGTTAGTTTCCAAAGATAAGTGATTGGATTTGATATTCATCATGTATACACATTCCTCACTTTTTATTTCTGTTAAATTACTCCTTTGTTCCTCAGTACTTGGCATTCATGGTTTTAATATTGGTTTGCAAACTACAGGGCTCATTTAAGAATTTCGATGAAGTCCACCCATTGAAGGCCACTAGGAAACACCCAAATCTACAAATGAGTAGATTTATAACCTTCTGCAGCAAGGAAGAGGAACACCAAGAGGAAGTGTTTGGGCTTACACTGAGTAACCCTAAAGCGGGATCCTAGGAAAGCAGGGTTTAGCTCTGGATCGAGTGTCAGATGAGACAACCTTATTAGGAATGTAGCATAAAGGTTGTGTCCCATTATCAATATTTTAGTTTCTAAAAGGAACACGATGGACTGATAACTAGCCGTGCTGAGAAACAGACTCCATATGTTATGCTCTTGGAAATTAAACATAAAATGTGTCTGACAAGTATGTGTAAAGCTCTGCTCCTGGGTTGGAAACCAGGGCTGCTTCTCTATGGCAAAGTGACTCTTTGTGGCTCAAATCCTTGAGATGCTAAAGGGGTGGGCAAACTTTTTGACTCGAGGGCCACAATGGGTTCTTAAACTGGACCCGGAGGGCTGGAACAAAAGCATGGATGGAGTGTTTGTGTGAACTAATATAAATTCAAAGTAAACATCATTACATAAAAGGGTACAGTCTTTTTTTTTTTTTTTAGCTTTATTCATTTCAAATGGGCCTGATCAGGCCCGCGGGCCGTAGTTTGCCTACGGCTGTAGCTAAGAGCACAATTCACTCTCTGCTGTGATTTCGATATGAGTGTTTCTGATAGTATTTGGCTCTAGAACACTAGGGTCTTCAAGCACCTTGTCCTTCGTGTTGAAAATGAAAGCAGTATTTACAGATTTCCCATGTAGTTGATCAAAGTAAAGCCATTTGAACGCATTAGAATGTTCCATGCTTACATTATCAGATCAGATTATTTCTACCTATTGGGCAATCATACTTATTAGAAAAATAAAACCCCTTCATTTCGATGGAAAGGAAGAAAAGTGCTACGTTTTCATCCTCAGACAACAGTTTGAACAACCTTCAGGGCATAGATTGCTTTGAAAGACTGTGTTATTTTGCTTAATTGATTAATGACTTTTGAAATTTTTGCTTCAGGGACTTTTGAAGATTAATTTAAAATATAACACTGCTATTGATTAAACTAATAATTGCCCTGCTATTAAAGGTTGTCTTTCTCCTTCAAATGAACTTGTGCTATTTCTAAAAAAAAAAAAAAATTTCCTGATCATCAACATCGGAGGTAGAATCCAAAAAAAGTGTGGCTTCATTGTGTTACAGTGTGTCATTTTAGCATCATTAATCTTTACTTTTCAAGGGAGAGGAGGCAAGAACTAATTAGCAAAACCCATGAAAAGTCAGAGGGTCCCGAGTCTGGAAGTATAGAATGTATTTCCTACTACATATCCCTGCAGACATTAATAACGTTTGGATAAATGCAATATATCATTTATCCAAATATAAGCATCTATAGACTTTCATTAAGGTCAGTTTCTTTTTGTGTAAGGGGAGGATGTCACCTGTTAATGTTTCAGGTCTCCACCTTGAGAGCTTTCTGTACTTAAGCCATTTAGGCTCACAGAACACGAACGGAGGGAAGGAAAAAACAGATCAATGCATGATTGCTGGGGTGATGACACATTTGTAGCACTTCACTTTTCAGCATAGGGGATCTTAAGAAAAAATGTACTGTGAGAAAGGAAGATGCCCATGCCAAGCATCAAGTTATTCCTGTGACACAACATGAGGCAAACTCTGCTGTCAGATTGGCTCGTTATAAAGGAATGCTTAACCTTAATGAGTTGCGGGCAGGAGACGTGTTATAAAACAATCTGCTATGTATTGGAATTTGGAAAAAGGCAGACGCGCCCTGCAGGTGTCCAATGAGGTATCGTTATGGAGACCTTGTCCTAAGGTGATTTCATCCACAAGGCAATGAAGTAACAAGCACCTAGACTAGAGGCTAATGATAGTATGATGCATCAGTAACTTTTCAATTCCATTAGCCAAGGACAAAAAAAAAAGGATGATGAATACCCCATTAGAAAAGTACAATTATGAGATAAACTTGTACGCATTTGTTATCGTTGTAAATGTGTTCCTAGCATGGATGTACATCTTGGGTGTAATCATCTATGCAACTATCAAGTCGAAAAAAGTTTGGCTCACCTCTCTTCATGCCTCTTCTCTCCGGCGTGTTCCTTCTTCAAATTCAGTGTCTTGGAAGTTCTCTGATTCATTGAAGCATATGTATTTTAAGTGTTTTCTCTTGCTTTTCTAGAGTTTCTTATATGTTAGTCCTCCACAGCCAAAAGTTAGAGTACCTTCAAATGGCTTTTAAATATTTAACAGATGTCCATATCACCTATAAATAAAGTAAATAGAAAAGAAAGTCATAAACATTTACCATTGGCAAAGATGAAAATGTTGGCAATATTCTAGGTTGGATAAGAAATGACACTCACTGTCATAATATTTAAGACTGTAAATTGTACTTGATAATCAATTTAGTAATACCCATCAAATTTTGAAACGCTCACTCGTATTTTCTCTTCCAAAAATGTACCCTAATTAGATACTCTAGCAAATGTGCGATATTATAAACCTGGAAATGAATTGCAGCACTTGTTTACAGTAACATATTTTTACAAATTATTTGAACATTATTTACTTGTGGATTAGTGGATCAGATTTTTAAAAAAAAAAATTTTGTGAACTCATGCAAGAAAATACTATTCAGCCATTAAAAAGGTGAGATCAAAGTAGTTAGAATTTTGAATAAGAAGAGTAATCCTCAATTATATTACAATTTTCACTTTATAATAAGTAAAAGGGGTATTTGTAGGAAAGTCTATTTCATGTACCATTGTTTATGGTTATAATGGTGGATTAATATGAACATGTACGCTTCTAAGTATGTACCTAAAGTAGTGGTTGCCTCAAGGACAAGGATGGTAAAGGGAACTGGAAATCTTGGAATTAGGGATAAAAATTTCTCTCTTTCCTGTGTTGTTTACCTTCACATACCACTCTCAGTATTTGCTACTATTTACTATTCAAATGTATTCAATGAAACTAGGATAATGTTCCCCAAGTAGTGAAGTGGATTCCTTTTAATCACTGGGCTTATAGACTTGATCAAGGAATTAGCTATTGATTTTTCATCTCTATTAGCCTCTTTAGTTCAGTGTTACAGCTGTTTGTGTGATAATAAGTAAGATCAGTGGTCTGTAGATTCACCTCTACCTGGGTCTTTACATCTAAGGAAGATGAGCCACATATTATTAATCATCAACATGACCAAGACTGTTCCCTTCTTGAGGGACTTACTGAATTAACTCTGGACTTTTTAACATATGATTAATATTTTAATTTCTTTGTACTAGATTAGCATGACCAGGCATTTCCTCCAATTTATTGATAAAGTTTTACAAATCCCCATAATAATTGTTCATGGAGATAGATTCTTGTTTGCCTTCTCAAGAATAAGTTTTTGTACCATTTTTGACATAATTAGCATGCTAGCCAGTGGCTACATGGAGAATACAGAGTTCAGAAAGCTTTCAAATGGATTTCAGCCATCTGAAGTACTGGTGAGAAGATTGGTATACATTTTATTAATCTGAAATCAAAATCAGTTGTTTTAATTAGGATATTGGATCAAAACTTTGGATCCAGATTTCTAGAAAAACCAGGTATCTTCACAGCTAATATTTAAAACATAAAACACCCGATGGTCTTTGTGTGGGAAGTTATTTTGCCATGCCTCTGAAAAGGGATCTCAGTCCCCTGCCCAGTGACTGAGTTCCTCTCTAACAGTCTGTTCTTTTAATATGTTTATTGATTTTGGAGAGAGAGAAAGGGAAAGGGTCACTTAGCTTTGCCCAAAATTTCCAGCAACTGAAAACTGAGAGATTAGCCCAGCAGAATCCACATTGACAACGGATCCCTATTTCAACATAGATTAGTAAACACCAAGTAGGGACTGCTTGCTTCCATTTATGTTAAATAATGTTTTGCATGTTGCCTACACTTTATAACATGCACCTTCCCATGTCCCTATTCATACACAGTAATTTAAGTCTCAAATATAATTTAGAGAATCTCTGCTTTAAATAAACTACAATGAAGATATGGCATTGTACAGTGAAAGCATATAGTCTTCTGATTAGTTATATTTTATCAGGGACACTTCAGAGAATCCATTAAAAGGGCATTCATAGCAAGGTCAGCCCCATAATGAGACATCAACAGATACCTCCCCTACCCCTGGTCCAAAATCATAATCTAGTGAAAATCAATAACAAAAACAAGGACAGGTGTTTAGTAAACAATTAATAATGGCCTAAAGACTCAATCTGATAGCATAGTACAAAATGAGATCCAGGCAGATGCAACTATATCTATTCCCTTTGAGACTATCTGGATTAAAACAAATTTTCCTTCATTTGATAATGTCTAATTTTAGTAATTAATGAATCTGACTCTTGGGAATGTTCCTTCTATCTAACTTAAATAGACTAAGGTAATGAATAATTAGTCCATCTAAATGCCTTGATAGGTATAATCCCCAAGTTCCTTCTAGATTCTCTTTGTTCTGTTTGCATTAACCATCCTTTTATTTTAAGGTATTTTTAATTTTGTGTAATGTTTCCCAATTAAAGACAGATAGGTGATTATGAATAAATACTTCTTTTAATATTGTTTCTCTTGTCAATGGAAATTTTTAACTCTTGAGAAGACAGCATTTTCTTCTTTGATTTTCTAATCAACAATCTGCATCATTTCGGTTTTCTAAATTATAACCTCCCATTTATTTTGTGGTAGAATTTTTAAAAATATTTTTATTGATTTCAGAGAGGAAGGGAGAGGGAGAGAGAGATAGAAACACCAAGGATGAGAGAGAATCATTGATTGTCTGCCTCCTGCACACTCCACACTGGAAATCAAGGCCACAACCCGGGCATGTGCCCTGACCAGGAATAGAACAGGTGACCTCCTGGTTCACAGGTTGATGCTCAACCACTGAGCCACGCTGGTTGTGCAGTTAATAATGTAACTTTTAAATGTAATTAATACTGCCAATTATTTTTCTGTGACTGGCATTTAGAATATACAAGTAATGGAACACCCCTAACCCACTTACCTTAAACTTAGCTGGCCTATGGAATGGAAGCTTGCTTATTTTCTATTTTTGTAAAGCATTTTTGGTCTAATTTGAAAAGACTGTTAATGTCTGTCCTCAGTGTAATCTTATTGATTGCACACACACACACACACACACACACACACACACACTGTATTATGTAACAAGTTAGCATTAGGTTTGAATTGTTTTCCAATCTGCAGCTAAGACTAAATGCTGTCCTTGTAGCAGAACTGAACAATATGAAAGAGATTAGAAACACTCATTTCAATGATTTACCAAAGTATTCAAAACTTTTAGGAGATAGCTGATTAAACCAGGCAGTTTAAACTGTAGAGATATTTTGTTTTTGTGGTGTAATTACTTTATAATTACTTTAGTTATTTGTTAGTTATTGCTTTTTTTTCAAATAGTTGCTTTTTTCTACTGGTTATGAATTCCTAGGCATAATTCAATTTCAGGACATGAATCAATGCAGATCGAGGAATATACATCCTATTTGAGTTATATGTTGAATTTGAATATAATGGTGAACGCAGTCTCTTAACAATTCTTGCCTCTTTAGCTGGGGCAAACAGAATGACCCTTGAAGGACACACTGTTGGGTCTTTTGATCACCATTGAGAATATGGTCAGCTTACCTTGGTGCATCCAGATATCCTACATCATATTGATCAATGTATATGGGAAAAATTAAGTGCCAGTAAGTGCTTTGTCCTACCAGTAAACTGAGATTTACATAAACTGTAATATCATAATGAGTTATATTCTGAAATATACCCTACTTATTATTTTGTATTTGGCACTCATCAATCATTTATTTTTTCACAATGCTATCAAATATTAAACACAAATTATTTTCAATAAAATGTGTTACATTTTCTATTTTGAAAGAAAAAATAATAATGAATACCCTGTCAACTAATAATGAACCTCATGATAATGGATTGGAAAATGCCCTAACAAGGCTGTTAGGGAAGCTATGGTTATTGCCTAGGCTTTATTATAAGTAATTTCTGAGTATTGCTGGAGAAAAAAAAACCTTACACATATTTATTATTACAAAACTGAACCAGTATTTAGGATGTTGCTAGGTCAAAAAGTAGTGAATACTGCCTGACTGGTGTGGTTCAGTGGTTGAGCATCAGCTTTTGAAATAGGAGGTCGCGATTCATTTCCTAGTGGGAGCACAGGCCCAGGTTGCTGGCTCGATCCCCAGTAGGGGGCGTGCAGGAGGCAGCCGATCAATGATTCTCTCTCATCATTCATGTTTTTGTCTCTCTCTCCCTCTCCCTTCCTTTCTCAAATCAATAAAAATATATTTAAATTTTAAAAAGTAGTGAATACTTATATAATGCATATATTGCTTTAAACAAGGTGCCTTTGTATATTTTGAACTTCTTATCTGGAACTTACTGCAAGTATCTGAGGTTACAGGGCATCAGAAGGAGACCTTGTAACTGAGGGTGGGGTGAGGGTAAAAAGATATATATATATATATATATATATATATATATATATATATATATATATATATATATACACACACACACACACACACACACACACACACACACACACATACATACATACAGTCAAATCAGAATAAGTCAGTTCTCATGCTCTTACCTGCTTTTTGGAATCTCAGTAGATAGGCAAGAAATCGTTTTGATTTCTTAATCATGATTAAGACTTACATCATTATCTTTCAAGCATACTGTTTTCTCCTCATCAGGCATGTTAAGCACTGGCCTTATCTCACCACTGTTAGGCTTTTTAAATTGCCTGACTGCACTGCAGCTGTGAGCTAAGACACTCCTTCTATCAGGTACAAAAAACCCCCAATGAAGCAACAAGCACTGTGGAAACCAGCCATGCTGTTTCTTCCTGCAATGACCAGGCTCAGTCTTTGCGATCATTGAGTTTTAGCTATATTTGAGCTTGCTTTATAATAAATGTTTTCAATGACATGAGGCAGCAGAATCCATTATTTACAAGTTCCTCCATAGACTCAAAATATCTTCATATGCACAGTGTTCTTGTTTCACATTAAAATGTCTGTAACCAACACCACACAGTTTTATGTACTTAATGGAAAATAATACCAATCAAGTAACAAAAATTAGTACCTAAGATCTGTGATTACCAAATTATTTAATGTAATATGCCTGGTGTGTCTTTGAAAAGTATAGTAAAATTTTCATGAGTAAATATATATGTGTTTATATATATTAGCAGTTTTATAGTCATTTTAATTCAATTTCTATAACATATTTGTATTACTACACTAAAATAAAGGTTTTATCTGTAAAATTTGAAGATATATTTTAATATTTATCTGAGAAGTACTAGTTCATGTTTAAAATTACTTTTTTATAGTTTTCTAATATTTCTATTCTATATTTAATTCTACATAGCATAAAATAACTTGTTAAAAGAGTTATGAACATTTGTTTTGTTTCATAATAAGTTTTTACCCCACTTCCTTTTTACCTATAAAAGGACTTTATCTCCATCTCTCTTTTTTATTATTGTACTAGAGGCCCGGTGCATGAAATTTGTGCACTGGGGGGGGGGCGCAGTCCCTCAGCCTGGCCTGCGCCCTCTCACAGTCTGGGACCCTTCAGGGTTGTCTGACTGATGACTTAGGCCTACTCCCTGGCTGGATCAGGCCTAAGCTGGCAGTCAGACATCCCGCTGGCAGCCTGGGAACCCTCGGGGGATGTCTGACTAACGGCTTAGGCCTGCATTCTTAGTGCTGCCACCACCGCTGCACTGGCCAGCCATGAGCCAGCTTCTGGCTGAGCGGCACTACCCCTGTGGAAGCACACTGACCACCAGGGGGCAGCTTCTGCATTGAGTGTCTGTCCCCTGGTGGTCAGTGCGCATAATAGCGACTGGTAGTTCCGCCATTTGGTCTATTTGCATATTAGCTTTTTATTATATGGGACATTTACACTAGTATTATAATAGTCTAAAGAAAAATGCATCACAAAGTTGATTTTTTTTTTTAGGGGGGGATTGCTTGTTGATTAACAACCATTGCCTAGAAGGCCTGTCTCATTCATCTTTTTATATTATATCCTCTTTCATCTCTTAACTAGTAGGATGTTTTGTACAAATGGAAAAAATAGCTTATAGATGCTCTAAGAAAACAGGACTGACAGCAGCTGGGCCAGAGTGAATGGGGTAAGGGAGTCAGGAGTAGGCATGACTTCTGGTTTGGCATTCATATTACCATTCATAAATATGAGGTGCTTTACCTGAAGTTATCAACACTGGCTTAAGGTAGGCGACTGTCAAAGTAGACGATATTATATAAAAATCTTCTCATCTTGGAGGTGCCTTCATTGAACAAAATCGACCTTTTTAAATAATGTTTCACATAAATGATTTTAATGTATTAAGTCATAGAGGGTAGCTAGAGTTTAACTAACAAGCGACTAAAACCTTAATAAAATATGAACAGCTAGTAATGCTGTTGCCAGTCTTCAAACAGTAGCTTTATGAAAGCAATTTCATGCATATGTCTGAATTTAACACACATATCTAGGAATATGGAAGGCATTGTAGGAGATACACATATGAAAATACATGTTTCTCTTCTGCTATGGATTATATGAGTGAAAGAAATGAACAAGAATAAAACAAGATACACAAATTAGTGCTCTTGTTTTATTGAAATATGATCATTCCTTTTCCTGAAAAATTATGGATGTTAGCATTGTATTCTCGGGGGAAAATAAAACTTTACTTAGCAGAGAAATTAAAAACTAAAATCTAGATGACAATTTAAAAAAATACAGCAGGGCTCTAAACAATATTTGCCAGAATGAATCATAGTGCAATGAACATAGCAATAAGATATATACAGAGCATTGTCAGCCTAGGGAAATTAACAAAATTTTTTTTAATGGAATACATTTTTTTAAGCTTAAAATGAGGCAAAATAATTCTTTTAAAATGTTTGAGAAAACTTTGGGAATACATCTTTGTACAACTAGGTTGGTCATAAAACATACCATTCTTTAACATGCTCAGATGTGCCTTAAAATGAGTCACTGGGTTGTAGAACTTAACATATGTTCTTTCCAATTATTTTTGAAGGGTTCCTGACAAATATTTTCTTAGAAAACAATGACAGGCTGTCTCTTATATTTTGTTTTTATGAGACACTTATTTTTACCCTATTGTAAGAAACAAATAGCAAAGCTATGATTTGGGTAACAGAGGCTAAATTTGCACAATTTATGAAACAGCTTTCTTTAATCTGTCAAGAAAGGCAGGTTATAGAGTATTTTGATAAAACATGCAAATTTGGTTATATATGTTAATAAATTTTGTCTTGACAATCTTAAAAATGTGTCAGCAATTGCTGAAAATGAAACTGTATATGATATTGAAAGTTTTCAAAACTCTCCCAAGTATTATAAAAATTTCCCACCTAAATATTTTAGTCATATAATGTTAAAAAGTTGACGGTCGATAAAATTAGCAAGTTAGGTCAAATATGACTACTATATGCAAATGGACATATTAGAATACCTTCCTATTTGAAAAGTAAAAGTCTATTATTTGTGCAAAGACATATTTTATAACCCATTTTCTCCCAATATTTTCAATTATATCAAGACTTTAATAAATATTCCCATAGAATGGAACATAATATGGCATTAAAGTTCACTCCCTTCTGTACCTGTGTTCATGTTCCTTTTCATTCATATGTTTGTTTTTCTTTGATATTTTTATTCTATTCAAGAAGGTCTGTTTCAATTTGATTCTTAACACTATAAGCATTTATAATAGTTAGCTATTGGTTATAACTAACTGTACGAGTGGCATATGTTATCCTCAATGTGCAAGAGACTATTGAGAACATAAATTTTTTGAATATGTCAAATTAGAATATTGTTTCTTTTGTATGTGTTTGGGTCTTTATTATAATCTGGTTTATTCAGCGGTTCTCAACCTGTGAGTCGCGACACCTTTGGCGGTCGAATGACCCTTTCACAGGGGTCGCCTAAGACCATCTGCATATCAGATATTTACATTACGATTCATAACAGTAGCAACATTACAGTTATGAAGTAGCAACGAAAATAATTTTATGGTTGGGTCACAACATGAGGAACTGTATTTAAAGGGCCAGAAGGTTGAGAACCACTGTTTTAGATGGTTCACTTGTCATTATTTTGTCACCTATAATTCAATTTTAAATACTGTATAAACAAGCAAAAATTTAGATTCCATACTGCAGTCCTCATAGTTATTACATATTAAGTTGAATACATTGCCCATATAGCCATTACATGCTCATTCCTGTCTTCCCTGCTTGAATGGTCAAAGTCTGAGGCATTTGTATAATTTGCTACTATTCTTCTAGTCATAACTTTTTAATTCCATAATTTCCTCTAGGTAAAACTTGTTACTCATGCAGGAAGGTACAAAATTACTTTATCTTAATTAAGGACTTACTATTACAAAAAATGTAAATTATGCATATTGTCCTATTTAATGTTTCTTGACTTAGAACATAACCATTCAATCAGTACCAGTTTTTACTATTATCAGACTTCTCTAAGCCTTAGTTTTGGCGTTTTATAGCATGAAGCTAGTAATGGTGCTTTATTTATTACTTCTGAGTGTCTGGCCCAGAAGGCATTATAAAAGTGCCTGACAAATATTGATAATCAAAAACTTTAGCTCTTTTTTCCTTTGCCCATTCTCATCTGCCAAACTTTTATGTTTTTAATTTTCTTTCCATCTCATTTATACACACACAATTATATTTTATTCTTTGAACCAATTTCCAAAGTTTTGTTCTTAATAGCTCAGCTGTAAATCATACTTGATATTCATAATATCCACATTCTTCTCTGCTTCCACTTTCACTCTAAAGTCATGTTTCCATTACTTTTTTGTTTAGTAATTTTCAACAATGCATTTAAGTTTTATATTTTGATAGTTGTGTTTAATGAAAATGTGTTTTTTTTTCTAAATTATCAAATCAACTTTTAGGCAGCATCTTTTATTCTAATATAATACAAGAAAATTAGCATTTTATTTCTACGCAGCACTTTCCCATTTTGCTCATTATCATGATTAACTTGCTGAGATTTTTATTATGTATATTTTATTATCGTAGTACTTTTGATCTTAAAGTTTGTTTTGAAATCTATCTAATGGAACGTATAAAAATAAATTAACTGCTGTAAATCAACTTGTGCCTTTTCCCAATCTTGCATTTCTTTTTTATTTGTCGCTGGCTGCAGTACAAACAAATTCTGATAACTGTTTTTAGCATGCTTCCTCTCTGAGTACTTTTAATACCTAAGAGAATCTTTTATGTCTTAAACATAAGTGACACCTGGCAATAGTTGTTTTTTAACTATCAAAATGATGAATTATTGTTTCATTTAGCATTTAATGCAGTAAACATCGCTAAGAACAACTTTATATATATTTATATAAGAACACACATATATATTTCTTATTGTTAATTTTAATGCCCATATTATAGATTGAAAAGGTTATTACTAACGATAATCAATATATACAGCTTTCTTTCATCGACAGTGCATTTGGGTTTGCAAATACAGTTTTGTTTTACAGATTTTTCTTTGCATACAAACTAAAAAATACCAGTTTAAAAAGTTACTTTTTCAAATGTAATTTATGGTGGATAATTAATCCATTTGAGAAGGCAAAATCTTTTAAACCTTTTCCAGAGTGTGCTGCCTCCTTACTTACTTAGCAGTTAAGTTTTTAAAATGGGATGAAAATAAAACTAAGGCAACTGATCATTTATTCCTGCAAGGCAATGCACTTCATGTACCGTCTTATAGTCACTGCGTTCATGGGCTTGGCTTTACTTGGCTTTGGCTCCAAGAGACCTGAATGCCCCCATATCCATTTCTCATGTCTAGAAAACTAGAATTCAATCTGTTTCATGTTTTCACCTCCTCCCTGACAGTTTGGATTGTGTCCAAAGGTGACCTTGATCATATCCATCCACTGTTTCCTGATTCCAGGAGCTAAACTGACCTCTGGCTCTTAACTAACTCACCCTTTGTTCTTTGCACCTTCTGAAATCCAGGTCACATACTCAATTTGTTTCATGAAACCACCCACTTAGCTCCCAACTAAAATTCTACAATTTTATATCAGTTTATTTCCAAATGTTGCCTTTTCAAGTTTTGACCTGTAAAGTTACATGTCAAGAACTCAATTATTTCTTCATATCCACGAAAAATTTTTTGGTGGTGTTGAATTTTCTCTGAAAAATGTTTTTCTAATAACCACCTTATGTCAGTTTATTTCAGGTTATGTAACATTTAAAAATACAGAAAACAAGCAACACTGATAGCCATAGAGATGAGTAACACTTGTTTTAAAAATATAGACAAGCAACATTTATTTTAGAAAATGAACAAATGGTATAGTTAGAAATTATAACCCAACTCTAGATAATGTCTCTTTTCTCAATTTCTATCATTTTCAATAGAATAGAAGAAAAATGTTTTCAGTTTTAGTGCTAGGGCTTGGAAGAAAAACTAACATGATGTATGGTAACTTTTAAAAAGACATTAAATAAGTGCATTTATTATTTTACAAAGGGCTACTGTTAGCTCTCGGTGACAAGATTTTTGTTCATAATATCACTGAGGCTTGTTTAACCGCCTGTTAATTTCCTTTTTACCCTCCTTTACTCAGTACTCTGGGGCAGTGTTTTCACAAATCTGCATTTCTAGCATGGAAACCGTTGGACTGCACACATCACCATCTTTGCTTTTGTTCAGATAAATATGACTTCTCCTTGATAGAGCGCTAGATCGCCTCAGGAAAATTACAGCTGCCGTGGCATTGAGAAGATCTCAATGAGTAGAAACTATCAATTATAGGCATCAGTGCAGCAAATTAGTTTATACACCTTGCTAGTCTTAAGCAAAGAACATTGACTCATTGTATTTCTATCAGAGGTGGAAGGAGAAATGTGGTGTGTCCCCTTCTGCTTTGATTTCTTATGATATCATTTTTTAAGATGTCAGCCAGCGAGATCTTTGGCTGTGTGAATAGTCACTATTCCTTTAAACATCCTCCATATTGTATTTGTGAATTTTTCTGAATTACACATGTTGATAGGTTAAAATTACTTGGACAAAATAACTATTGTGTCATTTCATGGGCTGTGGGGTCAGTAGCTTATCTGTAAACACTGGGACTATTTCCAGTCGTAATTCAACCAGACACATTTCTTTAAAGAGCTTATAACTGAAGAGATTTTTCTCCTAATGCAGTGAGCTTGACAATATTTAAATGCAAATTGGTGGGCCATTGTTAAATTCCATACTCAGGCACCACTAAATTATGTCTGACTCATAATTAAACACGTGTTCTCGGCATTTGCACAACTTGTGGTACATATTTGAGCACTGAGAGCTGGCTTCATAATTTGGTCTCGTATTGAGACATTCCCAGGCTTATCAGAGGATACCAGTGCAAAATTTATTTTAACCATGTCCATCTTAAAGCACTTAATATCCTGCTTAAGAAAATTATTTACACTAACATATTAAAAATATACTTAGTTATTCTGACCATTCTGGGAAGGAAACTTGTATTATACAGAACACTCGCAGTTCAGTGTGTTTAACACATTGGGCCCTGATTATACCTTAGAATGTCCTAATGGAGTCAGAAAATTAAGTTGCATACAAAAGTAGCCCAGCCCAGCCAGCGTGGCTCAGTGGTTAAGCATGTAGGACAGGGTGTATGTCCAAGGGTTAATGTCATGCTTCTGAAACTCATTCTAGAAATAACAATATTGCTATCAACGTGACAGTTCTGACTCCCCGGGGATCGATAGCACGGCAGTTATAAAACATGGCTCTTTTTCAGTCACTAAACATTAGACCGAAGACAGTGCCAAGACTGTCGAAGCCAGCCTTGCTCTTCTACAGAAATAAAATAGCAGGCGTGTACCTGACAGGTAAACGATATTGCCAAGGTTCTGGATGGCTTTGGAAATATGCCTCTGAAGTGATGGATTCTGAGATTATTAATACATACTTAATAACTGTTGTTCAAAATCCTGAGAACATAAATGAAAAACAATAACAAAGAGATCAACCAATGAACTTGCATGCATATAAGCATTACCAATGGACACAGACAATAGGAGGTGAAGGCCAGGGCTGAGGGGCGGGGGTGGGCTGGTAGAGATCAATGTGTGGGGGGGGGCATATGTAATACTTTCAACAATAAAGTATTTAAGAATAAATTAAAATTAAGTAAATAAAAAACAACATAAGTTATACTGTAGCACTTATACTGTACCTGGTTCAGTTCTAAGCACATAAATAAACTCAGTGAATTTCAAGATCCTTTCCAGGAAATAGCCACCATGTTTTCTTCCTGCTTTCAAAGGAACAGATAAGACAGAGGTATGACTGTCTCACCCAAGATTATGTAGCTTTGGGGATTTGAGGCCGTGCTGTCCCGTCCCTGTGTAAAAATGACTAGGATCTGACTCCATTAGGCTCTTTTTGTATTCTTGGAAATTTTAACAGACAAGATTTTCTTGGAACCGAAAATTCTAAATATCACCAATTTTGAAAATATGGATAATCAAATTTTTTAAACAAGGGCTTAATCATATACAGATGGATCCTCTGCTAGTCTTTTATGTTTATTCAGGCTGCCAACAAGCTAACCTGCCTTTATCCAGTGTCGTAATGGACTCTGGCATTTCTGGAAGTTGCATGAATCCTTTTGGGCATCCATTATTTGTGTAAGAATGACTGACTGAACATGCTTAAATCCTCTAAATTATTGCTTGAAATTATGCAGCATATCGAGAAAATTTGGTTTACTTAGAAATTACCTGGACTGTAGAACAATCTCACCAAATGTCTACCCTTTTAAACACTAATACTTCCTATTATGAGAAGCAGTGCAAGAATAGACGCAGGACATTCAATGCTGAATGCATTGAAATTCAATGAACAAAATTTCACTAGAACTTTGTATCATTGATGTTGAAAAGAAAGAGGTAGATGAATAGGAGGTAAAATTACTTCAAAGCATTAAACTTCCTAGATATGGTAGCTGAGACATGCTTTCATCCAGGGGTTGTCACTTATGGGGGGCAGGCAAGTTTATTGTATTATTAACAAAGTTTTACTGAACCACACCTAGCCATTCTCTCGGTTTTGTCTATGACTGCTTTCAACACTAGCTCAAAGCTGAGGCCTTAGTTACAGCAGAGACCACAAGGGCCTGCACAGCCTAAAATATTTGCCCGCCATCCTTTTATAGAAAACTAGAGGCCTGGTGCATGGATTCATGCACCGGTGGGGTCCCTCGGCCTGTGGCTCTCCAACATCCCCCCAGGGGTCCCAGATTAAGAGAGGATGCAGGCGAGGCTGAGGGATCCCACCGGTGCATGATCAGGGCAAGGGAAGGACCACGGGAGGGCTTCAGGGCGTGTCTGGCCCCTCTCGTCCAGTCCCGATCAGCAGGACCCCAGCAGCAAGGTAACCTACTGGTTGTGCCTCTGCCTCCTGGTGGTCAGTGAGTGTCATAGCTACCGGTCCAATGGTCAAATGGTCACTTAGGCTTTTATATATATAGATAAGTTGCTGCTTCCTATGGGGCATATCTAAATACTCTAAATACGTGAAAATATGATATGGAGTTCATACCAATAAATGGGGGCTCCAGAACTAGCACTTTGAGACATATATGACTTGTTAGGCTTTACTAAGAAAATTGGGACATTTTAAAAATAAAGGTTCTTTATTTTCTCTGTTATGAACATAGAATTTCATCAGCTCTTCAGAAAAAAAGACTCCTTTAGAGCTGGTTTGGTCTTCTCCTTATAGTATGCATCTGGATCAATTAAATCTTTGGCATACATGAATAATTTCAACCCTTCAGGTAATTAGAACATCCATTCTGCCTCACAGTTAACTCTGAGATTAAAAAGGTAACTTCATTTTCTGTAAACCCACTAATCAAGCTTCAAAGAGTTCACATTTTCATACTAATGAAAAGCTGACTAAATAAGAATGGAAATCATTTAGTTAAATATATCAATTAACTAATGAAGTGCTTTTCTAAATGTTTGTGCATCTGATAAAATATCTTAGAGCCCCTCATATTTGTATTTTAATTTCTTATGAACAAACTTCTAATACTTCCTATCATTTTTAAAAATGCCTATATATATTAACCCTATTTTAGGTTTTTTTTCAAGTTAAAAAACATTTACTAATGACTCTTCTTTCTTTACCTACATATTACTCTAGAATCTAGAGACTATTGAGTGTTTTCTCTCTCACACACACCTTTGCATTTTTTAGCACCAAATAGGTACTTTTACTAGGTAATTGAATTGTTACTTTGTAAGCCCCAAAACTGTAATCTAAAAATAAATATAAAATATAAATATATTTTAAAATATATTGCATCCATAAAAATAACACTAAAATATTAAAGAAAAAATAATTTATATTTTCAGTACATTAATAATGAACATATTTTTACTAACATTAGCAAGGATTTAATTCTGTTACCCACTTTAGTGTCTCTGTGAGATAATTTTTTGAAACAATTTTCAGATTTGCAGCTTTGTCATTTTGCCGAGTCACCCATCAGTAAATGAATGTCATAATATAGTCATCTCATTTTGGATTCCATATTCAGTTAAATGAAATCACACATTAGCCTGGATCTTCACTGATGAAAACTTACATGTGGTTTTAGCCTATGCTCTCACATATTCTTTCAAATTTTAAGACAGCCTGGTTTTAACTATTTTTCTTTTTCCATAATTTTTGCATTTAATCTTTAAGAACTGATAGTACTTTCATTCCTATACTACATTTGTCTCTCCTTGGCTATGTTTATCAGTAAATTATATTTCTTCAAATGGTTCCTGCTTATTTTCTGATGAATTTGTTTTAAAGTATATGCTTTCTTATTTCAACTCTAACTATAACCCCTTTTAAAATATAGTTTTACCTGGCTATTGACAGACTATTCCCATAATAAGTACTAGATACAAATGATGGTTTTGTCCTCCAATTTTACTTAATAACTTTATCTTTTTTTATTGCTAGAGCTTCAAATTATAGGACTGTCACTATTCTATTGATTAAGATGTAGAGTGGACCTTAAAAAAATATATATATTAGGAGAAAGAATTACCCTAATATGACTTTACTAAAATTTTAAAAGAAAAAAATTTAATATTAAATGATATTCATAAATGTTAATTGTTTAAATTATAATATCTATAATAATAAAAGGGTAATATACTAATTAGACCGGACATCCTTCCAAATGTCCTTCCGGACGAAGCTGGGCCTGAAGCGAAGCTGCCGGGATCCCAAGTGCCTGCCAGTGGCCGGAGGGAAGCCGCCCGGGTCCCAGGTGCTAGAGGGAAGCCAGTGCCCACAGCCATGGGAAGGAACGCCTACGCTTGCACGAATTTTTGTGCGTCAGGCCTCTAGTTGTTTGATAATTATTTTTTGTTGTTTAAAAATAGTTTTAGAAGCATGGTTTATTTGATATATAAACAAAGAATATAGTTGATATATAAACTACTATATGTTAGTTTATTATCTAAAAGTTAAATACTTTTGGAGTTACTAGAAAATAATCCTGTGGATAGTAAATTAGTATTATAAATAATCTCAATTTTTATATTTAAAATTCAGCTGCATTACTTTCAATCTTATCTTTAATATTTCAAAAAATTAAAGGTGTACTTCAAAAGGTCATAAAGGTATACTTCAGATATCAATAAGCGAAAAGTAAAATGATTAATTATCTATCAGTGATGAACAAAAGTCACAATGTCTATACTCAGCATTTATCTTGTTTTCTTAGTTAGCCTTTCAGAGCTGGCTTCCTTAAGATTTATATTCTGCTCCTTTGCAATCATAATCATCAAAGAGAGTGTAATGAGACATCATCAATTTAATTTAAATTTTCAGAAGTGCCAAGTTGATTGATCTTTAAAAGTACCACAGGGATCTTGAAGGTAAACATCCTTTTCAGCATTATTAGTTTAATTTCGGCAGTGCAGTGGATCCTATGAGAGTATCATGAACACTGAGTCCTACATAAAATTTTATACACCACTTCGCTAAATATAAAATATGCTTGAAAGACTAAAATTTAATTAGCACAGCCCATGCAGGAAAATCAAGTAGCCAATATAATAATTCCAGAAGAGGTATTTACACTGTTTTTAATTTTATATTTTTGTTGTTAATCCTTGCCTGGGGATATTTTTCCATTGATTTTTAGGGAGAGTGGAATAAAGAGGGAAAGACAGAGAGAAACACATCGATTGGTTGCCTCCCAACCAGGACCCGGGCCTGCAAGGAGCCTGCAACTGAGCTACATGCTCTTAACAAGAATCAAACCTGGGACTGGAATCGAACCTGGGACCCTTTGGTCTGCAGGTCGACACTCTATCCACTGAGGCAAACTAGCTAGGGCTATTTCTTTATTTTTAAAAAATGCTTTTATTGATTTCAGAGAGGAAGGGAGAGGGAGCGAGAGATAGAAACATCAATGATGAGGGAGACTCATTGATCGCTGCCTCCTGCACACCCCACACTGGGGATCGAGCCCTTAACCCATCCGTGAGCCCTGACCGGGTTTTGAACCAAGACTTCCTGGTTTTTAGGTGGGCGCTCAATCACTGAGCCACAATAGCCAGGCTCTTTTTTATTTTTAAATTTAAAATGTTTGTTTGTTTGCTTGCTTGCTTGCTTACACTTTAAAGGTGTTGGACAGTATATTGGTAATAGATAATTAACTAGTCAAGACATTGGCAAATCATATCATGTTGCCACCGAATAGCTGTAGTTGTGTGGGAAGCAGGTTATCCTGTTTGCTTGCTCAACCTCTATTCTTGGTTTTATTTTTCCACATGAATGTTAGGATACATCTGCCAGTTCAGATTCATTTCAGAAATAACCTATTTTTACAATTTTTAGTCTGTTTTTCTACTTCTTAGTTACTCCTTTATTTCCCTTTTCCTTCACGTGTTTCTTAGTTTTGCTCCGTCGTGAATTGTATCGTTTGGTATTAGTATAAATGGCATTTTAAAGTAAACATTTTATTTTGTAATATGTGTTTTAGATATCCAGAAGAATGGCAAAGGTAATAGAGTTGTCATATGTCCATATATGGGGAACACATTATGTTAATATCTTAAAGTATCACTAGGCATATTCATTTTTCTTGGAGTGTTACTGTTTTCTGGTCCTCTCGGATGACAAAGTAAGGAAATATATATGTATGGATGCAATGTTTCTATATGCACATTTCAATTGTTATTTCTTACTGTACTCACTGCTCAGTTGTTATTCCCCTATGGTTTTGTTGCTAAATAGTCGATCCAAGATTACATTTTCTCTGAGGTGTAGTTTTAGGATTACTGAACATAGATAATTACAACATATTAAATCATATATATTTATAAAAAACTATCAAAGATGTTCACTGTGTTAGGCCTCTATGTGGACATGTTTCCCCAAGTTTCCCCGGACCATGACACAAGTCACCGTACTCAGAGAAACCTCTCAACGCTTAAGATGTGCCCATTAGTCTGTGGAAGCCTCTTATATTTACTGTTCATGTCAACAGTGTCAATCAAATTAAGTGTTTCAATGAGATGATCTTCCCACATAACATGAGTGTAGGATCCAGCATGCGGAGAGATCGCACAGTGGAACCCGAGGCTCTTTAAGGGAACATAATCGATTTGTGTAAAATGTAAACTGAAGAGGCATTTAGTAGGTAGGTGCTCACACTGCTCTTCCTGGGGCGAGGAGCAGCCATCTGCTGGCTTGCCTTGTTTGGGTGCAAAAGCAGTTCTGTTTTGGTGTTTAAAGATGATGCCTAAAGATGGTCATTTCCCTTCAGTCAGAGAGAGGGCTGAAGTCTGCATTTCCCCACAGTTTATTTAGGTAAAAGATTATAAATATAATTCATAACTTATGCACGTTTTTTTATTCTCATGCAAGTAGTAGAATCAAGGCTCTAGGATCCCACTTCAGGTAAGTTGAAGGTTGTGAACCCAATTTTCCCCATCTTATGTTGAAAAAAAAAATGGATATTTTACATTGCTATATGAGCACATTTAGAAATTCTTGCAATCCTCCATTTTGATTTTTTTTTAACTCTGACAAATTTAGAGGAAAATAATTTGTAAAACTTTGTATGAGATCTAAGGAAGGGTAAACATGATAAATTAAAATTCACAATTCTCATGATCTTAATAATTTCAGATCATTGTAACTAGACTGAAAGTGAATTTAGTGTGCAGTATAAAATAAGTAGCCCTATGCCTACCAGAAAAAGTAGGGTAATTTAACTACACAGGATGAAAAGTAACTCTACAGGGAAACCCAGTGCACTACCTTAGGATAGAACAAAATTTATGCTACTTTTGGACCTAAAGTGCTCACTCTGAAAGGTAGTATCTCTTGTTCAAGGCCTTGTAATCTACCTGGATGAGGTGATAGGACTCATTGAAAGTCAATTTTCAGTAACAACTCTCCTGCCAAAGACTGAAATGACAGCTGTTGACACAGGATGTAGTTATGGAGCAAAGATTGAGAAACTTATTTTGAACAAAATACTAAACTATCTTTGAACTACATAAATCCAACTACCAGCAACTGTTAGTCTTACAAAAGATAAGAGTATGTCCAAATTTATTTTTCAATTGACTTCAATTCTCCAAAAGAGAGCTTGCTACATGCAGGGGTCTGTCAAAGTCTACATATTGCCACTCCAAATGTTCCAAAAACGCTACTTCCTTTGCTTTCTAGGACAGATTGCATTTGGCACCAGAGCCTCATTCTCACTGATGGGACTGGAGGTTGGAGAGGCACTTAAATATGTCCCTTCAAGGCAATTCAGCTCTTTCTGTTGAAATAGTCTCTCTTCCTCCTCCTCCTCCTCCTCCTCCTCCTCCTCCTCCTCCTC
Source organism: Myotis daubentonii (assembly GCF_963259705.1). Classification (NCBI taxonomy): domain Eukaryota; kingdom Metazoa; phylum Chordata; class Mammalia; order Chiroptera; family Vespertilionidae; genus Myotis; species Myotis daubentonii. The sequence continues at coordinate 10,428,175 of NC_081859.1, forward strand.
CTCCTCCTCCTCCTCCTCCTCCTCGTTCTTCTCTCTCTCTCTCTCTCTTTCTCCGCCCCCCCCTTTAAATTTAGTCCATTTTTGTACTTCTCAGTTTTACAACTGCTCATGCTTCACCCCTCAGAATTTCTTCTCAGTAGTACACTGTCCTCCGTCCCCAAGGGCGTAGCTTTCTCGTGTCTTATTTGCTGGCTCCTTCTGATGTTCTTCCACGTCTTTTTAATTGTTTTAAATATAATTTTATTGATTTCAGAGAGGAAGGGAGATGGAGAGAGAACTAGAAACACCAATGATGAAAGAGAATCATTGATCGGCTGCCTCCTGCATGCCCCACACTGGGAATCCAGCCCACAACCCAGGCTTGTACCCTGACCAGGAATCGGACCATGACCTCCTGGTTCTTAGGCTGACACTCAACCACTGAGCCACACAGCCGGGCATGCTGCCACTTCTTTAATGGTGAGGGCTCATCCTTGTTTCTTCTTCTCCCCAAGCAATTCACAAAGTGATCCCTCCCCACAGGCAATGCTCATTGCTTGTGTGTGGGAGGGCCAAACTTCCCTCCACCCTCAAGGTGCTTCTAGCGGGTTCTAATGATCAGATAGACATGGGATACATTAGCAAGAGAAAGTCGCCAAATTTGAACACATGCATGTGTATGGGAACCCCTCATATATTGGAGAGTCAGAGACCCCATATGCAGGAGAGGTTTAGATATAGAAAAAGGGGATTGAGGTATACAAGATATTCTGAGCTAGGGATGTGGTAATGTACCTTTGGGATTTCAAAGGGTCACTGTAGGTTCCTAAGGAGACCAGAAGTTTGGTAAATAGAAGTCTGCCCTGACCTATAGATAGGTCAAAAGAAATCATCTCTGATAATCTCTTATGGGCACGACCTCTGATTCAGATTCTTCCAGGGAGTTAAGGTGGGGGGCAGAAGTTTCTCCTGAGCCTGCTGCTAAAGTTGCCTTTTGCTTAAAACATGGTCGGCATCAGGACCAGATGCAAGGACCAATAACCCCCTACCCTATTGTCTAGGGACCGTGGCCCTAAAATGACACACCTGGAAGCTGATGAAGATTCTATTGAGTTCCTCCCCTGAGACCTCCCCTAAAGTTCCCACCTTTAGGAAACAGATGGAAACCTTTAAGGCAAAGAACTCGGTGCAAGCTCTCTCTCTCAGTCTAGAGCAGTGATGGTGAACCTTTTGAGCTCGGCGTGCCAGCATTTTGAAAAACCCTAACTTAACTCTGGTGCCGTGTCACATACAGAAATTTTTTGATATTTGCAACCATAGTAAAACAAAGACTTATATTTTTGATATTTATTTTATATATTTAAATGCCATTGAACAAAGAAAAATCAACCAAAAAAATGAGTTCGTGAGTCACCTCTGACACGTGTGTCATAGGTTCGCCATCACTGGTCTAGAGCATGCCCATGCCTTCTTTCTTCAGGCGTGTATATTTGCTTTCTTTCTCCTAAGCTGTAAGGGTTCCCATGAGATTTTCAACCAGGGCAGCAGCAGGCAGTGGCAGCTTGTCCCAGCCTAACTCCTTGAACCTTTATCCAAAGGCCCTTCTTGTTCCTCTGTAACTGGTTTCCTGAATCCAGCAGCCCAGCTGGCTAACTTCAGCCTCTGTTAATTTTGTTTCTAAAAGGCCAAGTCGGCTCTCTGAGCAGTCTACTCTTATCCTCGCTTTGAGCGTACTTTTTCTTTGTATGCTAAAAACAAAACAAAAAAACTTCTTGTGCTAGAGTTTTGGGCTCTGGATTCTTTGTTTGCCAAACTCAAGAACCGAGTTTGCTGAATCCAGGGCTGACCTCTCTGGTAACAGTTTTATTATATTTTACCCAAGTGGAGTATTGAAACAAACTTTTCTGCCCACATTCAATTAAGTTATTTTGCTATTATTTTGTTTCTGCTATGTAAGTGTGTGTGTGTGTGTGTGTGTATGTATATATGTATGTGTGTGTGTGTATATATATACAGTGGGGCCTTGACTTACGAGTGTCCCGACTAACGAGTTTTTTGAGATACCAGCTGTCTCTTGGCCGATTTTTTGCATTGAGTTGATAGAGTAATTTGTGTTAACGAGCTCCTTAACGAGCTTGGTCTCGGAACAAATTAAACTCATAAGTCAAGGCCCCACTGTGTGTGTATAAATCTATCTATCTATATATATATATATATATATATATATATATATATATACACACACACACACACACTAGAGGCCTGGTGCACAAAAATTTGTGCACTAAGGGGGGTCCCTCAGCTCGGCCTTGGCCCATTTGCAGTCCAGGAGCCTTTGGAGGATGTCCGCCTGTCGACCTAGGCCCACTCCCCAGGGGATCAGGCCTAAGCTTGCAGTCAGACATCCTTCTGGCAGCCAGGGAGCCCTCAGGGGATGTCTGACTAAAGGCTTAGGCCCCCAAGAGAGCTGTGATGAGGAAGCTGGGGTGACAGAGGAGCCATGCTGTCTCTCCCCTGCCCTGGATCGGGTCGCACATGGGACGCCCGTCGCCCTGGGTCGCAGATAGCAGGCCTGGTTGGCGGCGGGGTAGGCGGGATGGCGCTGACCCACTCTGCCTGCAGTATGCAAATTAGCCACCATCTTTGTTGGTGGTTAATTTGCATATCGCACTGATTAGCCAATGGGAGGTGTAGTGAAGGTGAGGGTCTTTCTTCTTTTCTCAGTATCCTTATATATAATTTAAATTGTACAGGCATGCACTAGAAGTATCAAGTCAATATTTTTATGATGGCACGTTTTGAGTATACTAATGAAAAATTATTAGAATATGCAACTTAGTAACTGTAATTGTAAAGACTAATAACCTGAGAATCTAACCAGATTAAAAATCAATTTAGGGAGGCCGTGTTACATTTCCTTCATTTCCTAATGGCGTTTAGATGTGCACTTTCGCTAATGGATAGGTTTGCCAAGTAATAATTTATCATGCCGTGGTTACTTTGTTGACAATACGAAAATGCTTTCATGTTGCCTGTGGAACAATTTCATAAAGAAACCGTGCTGACTTTCCTGAGTTATGCAGACAAAATGAACTTCTGTAACAGGTGACTTTCTAATTGCTTGCCTTCTAAATCATGTTCAAAAAGAAACAACAGGCCCAAAATGGAGCCATTTGCCCTCAGGACAGCAAATCCAGACTTCACTGCAGTTTCAACCTCTCCCAGGAATGTGACCCTTACTTAAATAGCCTGCCTGAAATTTTCCATTTAGCACTAGTGAGATCACCTGTATGAGAACCCTAACAAAAAATGATGTTCTGGCCTCAAGCTCTTCTTCTTTTTCTTTTGCTGATAATTTCCTTGCCCCACCCTCCTCCTGCCTATAAAAACCTTCCCTTTGTACAACCCCTGGGAGGACCTCTCTACTTGCTAGATGGGAAACTGCCCCATTCATGACTCACTCAATAAAGCCAATTAGATCTTCAGATTTCTTTTATTGAATTTTGGGTCTTTAACACAAATCATTCAGCAAATGTTAGTAACATAAAAAGATCAGGATGTAATTTATTAAGACCGATATTAGTAAAAATGAGCTAACGTTGATTATCTAAAGTTAATTATATTTCCTTTGTTAAGAATAGAATAATCTTTTAAAACCTTTAGAATGCACGTTTTATTCTATTTAATTTCAGGAAGATGTTACCATTTTTTTGCTCCCTCTATGTGCTGGGTGTAGTGCTGGATAGTTCCCTCCTTCTAAAAGAGATAAAGAATTCACTACATCTTGCCCAGCCAGCCAGTGTCGCTCAGTAGTTGAGCAGCGACCTATAAATCTGGAGGTCACAGTTCGATTCCCGGTCAGGGCACAGGCCAGGGTTGCAGGCTTGATCCCCAGTAGGAGGTGTGCAGGAGGCAGCTGATCAGTGATTCTCTTTTATCATTGATGTTGCTATCTCTCTCTCCCTTTCCCTTCCTCTCTCTGAATCAAGAAAAAACATATTTTTTTAAAAAGAACTCACTACATCTTTTATCCTGTCATTTTATATGTAAAACAACTTTTATGTTCAAACTATAGCAATTATTCATGCACCTCCTTGCACATAACCAGGCTGCTTCCCCTGCCATCTGTGTATACTCGTCAATACATCTGGAAGGTAATTAAAAGCATTTGGCCCCGCATAAATTTTGACTTATGGTCGCTGGTTTTGTTGTGGGTATAACATTCACCTGAGTATTTCTTCAGAATTGATCTGAATGATCTTCAGATTGTGTATGCACTTATGCCCCAAATGGATGCAATGCTATTAAATTTAGAGAGAGAATAATTGCAAAAGTGTGTTGGGAGTTGCGACTTCTACTTCTGTTAAACTAATGAAAAAGACTGGAATTTTTAAAGAAAGAGTTGAGAGCTGCCTATTGGGAACATATAAAGAGAAAAATGAAGGAAAACTATTTCTGAAATGGAAAGACTTTATTTAAAAAAAGGTCTGACAACTGCTGTGTTTGCATTGACAAAATTAAATGTATTTTAAATGTATTAAAGAATTTGAGGAAATATTTAAATTTCAAGTATACCTGAGGATTTTAGAAAGAAGCATCGGGGTTGGTTCCTTAAAGTGGTTTTTGCAAAATGCACATTGCCACGTTGTTCCCAGTACTTAACACTTCTATTACTAGGAAACTGCTCTCAGGAATTGCATTTAGATGTCTTTTCCTTAAGGTACTGTCGCCAGGAGAGTGTTCCCATAAAAGAGCACACCTGATCCACACCCACAACATAGTGGCACACATGGTTTAATAACCAAGTTCTATCGTGAACTTAAAAACAACCCGGTATTTTTGTCATGAACAGGGAAATATCCATTTTATAATTGCTGTGTCCATGGACATCGAGCAGCAAAAAAATACATAAATTCATAAAGAATTTTTAGAAAATTGCATTTCAATGAAAACTTTTCATTCTTATTTTTAATAAATATATTTTTATTGATTTCAGAGAGTAAGGGCAAGGGAGAGAGAGAAGCATCAATGGTGAGAATCATTGATCAGCTGCCTCCTGCACACCCCCTCCTGGGGATCAAGCCTGCAACCCTGGCATACGCCCTTGACTGGAATTGAACCCAGGACCCTTCAGTCAGCAGATCTATGCACTGAGCCAAATCCTCTAGGGCTATTTTCATTCTTATTTACAAAAAAGCACTGAGATCTTAAATCTAAAATAAAGGAGTATAGTTAACCAAAAACTGCACACCTTTCAGAAGGTTTTATTAGGAAGCCACAAAACCCATTTTTTTCTGTGATAGAAAAAAAATTATCTAATATTCTGTATACTTCATTATTTCTGTAATATAAGAAATATTTGCCAAATAAAAATTGATATTAGCATTGGATTAGCCATCAGTAACTGCCAGCCAGGAAAGCAATGATTTTGTTTTTTCAGTAAGACTTGGTTTCATTTTCTCTATACCTCTCTGGGCTTCAGTAGCTTGTTGAATGCAATTATGTCATTCTGTCAAAAATTCTGACAACAGACTCTAGAACATTTTTCAAAATATGTTTAGTATTGAAAGTTTAATAGCTTATCGAATAACTTATTAGACTTTCTTCTTTCTCTGAGAAAGGAATGGAATGAACCAACATTTCATTCATCTCCTTTAATGAATTCGAGATCATTGAGTATAGAAAGCAAGCTGAGAAAAATTTCTAAAGGACTTTTGGAAGTTTTTGCAGCTGGACATTTTGGATATTGAAAAGCATGATAGGTACTGAAGTGCTCACATGCACAGTGTCCAGTTTAAGTTGTTTAACTTGAACCTAAAGAAGTAAAATGCATGCCCAGCTGGTGTGGCGCAGCAGTTGAGCATCACCCCAGTAACCAAGAGGTCACTGGTTCAATTCCCCACCAGGGCACATGCCCAGGTTGCGGGCTCGATTCCCCAGTGGGGGCCGTGCAGAAAGCAGCTGATCAATGACTTTCTCTCTCATCAATGTTTCTATCTCTCTCTCTCCCTTTCCCTTCTTCTCTCTCTAAAAAGCAATAAAAAATATTTTAAAAAGAAGGAAAATGCATATTCAAATCAGTAATGTTGCTTTATTGCTAATTGTCTAGGTACAAATCTAATGATAATGGTGGTAATATTTGAATATATTTCGTGCTAGAGGCCTGATGCACGGCCTTCCTTCCTCTGGCTGCCGTCACCGGCTTCCCTCTGGCACCTGGGACCCAGGCTTCCCTTGCAGCCCCGGCTTTGTCCGGAAGGACATCCAGTCTAATTAGCATATTATGCTTTTATTATTATAGATTCCTTAAAGCATGCAGGGTAATAAAACCATTAAAAATAATAATTAGGACATTGCAAGAGGAAACATAAACTTCATTCAGTATGTAAAAGAAATATTCAGTAGAGATATTAAAACTGCACGATGCTACATTGAGTTAAAAGTAGAGGAAATGACAAGTTTCATGAACATTATAATTACAGGCAGCAATAAACTATGGAATTAGATGGAGTCCAAATAGCCCTGCCCATGGACTTCCATCTTCACAGCGCTCTTCGATAATTTTAGTCTTCTCCAAATTTTCTCGCTTTCCCTTTGAAGTGATCCCCACATTCGCCCTGATCTTTGCTGTAACTGCCAATACGCGGAGCCTTTATCCCTTTGTACTTGGATCCCACAGTGACTGCCTGGTGCACAACCTTTCTTATCTCCGCCGTGCAGTTCATCCTGAATCGTGAGAAACGAAGGCGGATCCCACTGAGCTACTTCATGCTTCAGGCTTTGCATTTCGTCTCCACTCTGTCCATCCTTCTCAGCTTAAAACTCAAGGCTTGTCATTCGATCAGTCTCTTAATGCCTAACACTTAGTACCTAGAATCTATGCACATTTTTTTCCAGGACCCTTTCCCAGCTATTCCCTTAGTACTTAGCTCCTCCTCTGCTCTTCTACCCCCATGGGGAATCTGCTTTCCTCCTCTTTACTTAACCAGATCATATACAACCATGAAGTCAGATTGTTTGGCCTATGAAGTCATACTTTTCCCCCCCTTACCAAATCTTTCTTGACAACTTCAAATCAAAATGTGTGGTTTCTCTTTTTTTTTTTTACTTAACAATTCATAGCCTTTTAGAGTCCAACGTAGTTGCAGAAATTGGTCCCAACTCCTGATGCTTAAATATGAAAACAAAGAACCAGGGAATCTGTAATTAACCATCTAATTTTGAGAGATGAAACTAGCCTCAGGTTGTTACATTTCCAGGGAAGGGATTTCCCTAACATCCTGGTTCTCTATTCATTGATTTGTATGCTTTTATTTAACTAGAGACCCAATGCACGAAAATTCGAAAATTCGTGCAAGAGTAGGCCTTCCTTCCCCTGGCTGCTGGCACCGGCTTCCCTTCAGCACCCGGGACCTGGGCTGCCAGCACTGGCTTCCCTCCAGCACCCGGGACCCAGGATTCCCTCCTCTGGCCACCCTCCAGCACCTGGGACCTGGGCTGGTTTCCTTCCAGCCCCAGCTTGGTCAGGAAGGATGTCTGGAATGACATACAGTAGATGTCTGGTCTAATTAGAATATTACTCTTTTATTATTATAGATTAGTGCAATGTTGTTAGATTTGAGTTTTTCTTTTTCCCTCCAAAGTTTTGCAAACTACTTGAGATGTGTCAGTATAGTCTATGCATTCTTTAAATATATCTTAAAGGTATCTGTTTATTAGCGTGCGCAGATTTTTTTCAATTGATAATTTATCTGAAAAATATTTACAAAAATTGCCATTAGACTTTCTTTCAGCAAAGGAAGAAAAATAGTCAAATGACGTTAATTATAAATATAACCACAGATACACATTTTATCAACTTCCCTAGGAAGGATGAAGGTAGTTTCAGACATTGCATTCTTTTTTAAGAATCATATTTAGTGGGCACATGACTATAACTGGAGATCATTTAAAAACAAATATGTGTAGCTTGGATTTTGTGTTTTTTCCTTTTTTACTCACTTGAAGTATAAAGTATAAGAATACAATGCTATCAAATGTTCATTGGAATGCTTTTGCACTTGAACACATTTTTTATTGATAGATACATAATGTTTACTTAGAGATGGCTACATTTAGTCATTTGCATATAGTCCCCAAAAGTTACCATTGACCTGTGAATTAAAATCTAATAAAGTAAACAAAAAGGGAAAAGTTGAACAATATTAGACATGTTTTCAAAAGGTGATTTATTATACACACATAATCCAGCAGAGATTCTATTCATAATGGATGTATTTGGTCTGTAAAAAGATTAAAATCCCTCGCCATCATTTCTTGTTTCCCTGGTTTCCTGTAAAGTGGAAATAAGAAAATGCTGCCTTTTCACTGAATGGCATCTCGTTTTTCCCAGGAGTTATTGAGTCTGGGGTTAAATGAATAATTTAATTGAAAATGCACACACATTGCAGTATTACATGCAAGGTTCCTGTGTGAATGTCACTCTCTGCCTTGCATTAGAAAGCACTACTTTAAGCCCGCGGAGCGTGCTCACGTCGTGTCCCTAAGCACCCATTCGTTAGGAGGATTTGTGGCCTTCTGTGCCACCGATGATAAGGAATTGCATTGTTCTGGCTCCCATACTCAGCTTGACCTATTCATCTAAAATAAGCTAATCCTGCAGGGAGGTTTTCTTCAGGCACAAAATCATCAACACAGGGATGGAAAGCCAATGTACCAGCAGGCAGGCAGGAAACGGATACAGCAGCCACGGTAGAGTGTCATATTCCTGTAAGTAAAGTTTCAGATCACACCGCCCCCTAACCAGTGGTTCCCAACCTTCCTAATGCCGCGCCCCTTTAATACAGTTCCTCATGTTGTGGTGACCCCCAACCATAAAATTATTTTGTTGCTATTTCATAACTGTAATTTTGCTACTGTTCTGAATCGTAATGTAAATATCTGATATGCAGGATGTATTTAGGTGACCCCTGTGAAAGGGTCGTTCGACCCCCAAAGGGGTCGTGACCCACAGGTTGAGAACCGCTGCAACCAAGACATGCAAGTGAAGAACTAGTGTCATCATCAGCAACAAGTTATTTGAGCACCAGAAATTGATGGTGCAAAGAATATAACCTAGTTACCTTTAGAGAACATGCAGCTCTTTTCCAAGGTTCTGATTCAGTGATGAAATTATCCAGGTAAATGCAGCATTAAAAAAGAAAAAGCAAAGTGGCAAGAAATGATCCATCTGATGTTAAGGACGGCTGCTTTCTTTAGGGCTTGCTCTTGTGATGTAGATCACATGTGAGTTCCAAGTATAAAAATATTTTCTTGTTTTTTTTTTCTTTTCATTGACTTCATTGGGGTGGCCCTGGTTAACAAAATTATACAGGTTTCAGGTGCACAATCCCACAACACCCTGTATGAATGTTCACTACCCCAAGTCAAGTCTCCTGTCACACTCCCCTCCCTCCATACCCGCCTCCATGCCCCACACCCTTTTACCCCCAGCAATCACCACACTGTTCTCTGTGTCCATGAGTTTTTCTTCTCTTTTCCCCCATTTTTGCTCAGTTCCTCCAATATCCCCCTTATAGCTGTCAGCCCAATATCTGTGAGTCTGTATCTATTTTGCTTTTCAGTTCATTTTGTTCATTAGATTCCATATGTGAGTGAAATCATATTGTACTTGTCTTTCTCTGACTGGCTCATTTCACTTAGCATAAAGCTCTCCAGGTCCATCCATGCCCATTCTGTCACGAAGGGTAAGATTTCCTTCTTTCTGTGGCTGAATAGCATTCTATAGTGTAAAACAGATTTTGCACAGCAAAGGAAACCAAAAAAATGAAAAGACAACCCACTAAATGGGAGAACATATTCTCCAATAATCTGATAAGGGGTTAATATCCAGAATTTATAAAGAACTTATAAAACTCCACATAAAAAGGAAAAATCCAATTGAAAAATGGGCAAAGGACCTGAATGGATACTTCTCCAAAAATAATAACCAAAAACAAAACAAGACATTGGCCAGAGCAGTCATCCAAACATTACCTGTGAAATGAAACACTGCAGGGCCGGCCTAACTTCTCCGACGCTGTGCTCACAGAAGCAATCATAGCCATCCCTGCAGAGCTATAGAAATGACCGCCTGCTTTGTTCCCTGGGAGACACTTTTCCCATTTCTGCTCCTTGATGTTTTATTCCTCGGAAAGCTTTTTAAGGCTTGTTTACTTACTCACCTGCAGCTAAAACTTGTTTTCATAGGGAGGAGGTAAGCTTTTTTTTTTTCAGTGCCAGTTATAACTCACTTTATTCTTTAAAAGAAGTCTCTGATTTCCCCCATTTTTAGAATTATAACCTTCACATGATATTTTTAAATAGCGATTTCTGTCTGTTTATCTGAGGGTTGTCTTTGATGTCGGCAAACTTTTAGTACTTGGCTGGACATTTGTATGCCAACAGTATCCCCCCGTTTTTTCCATGTTACCCTCCTTTCTTCAAAATACAAAAAGACGTGTGAGTGAAAGTCATTACCGGCTTCTTATTGTTGAATCCATTTATGACTCCTTGCGGTGGCATCCACTTTCTGATGGAATTGGGCTACAAGGGAGTATTTTCATAATATAATAACCCACTACGGACACTGCTTTGCACTTTTTTAGTAGAAAGACCTGTTAAATGTATATACACTCACGGGTGATGAGTGTTCGGTTATTTTGTTTTGTGATTTAATGAATCCATGGACTTACACCTGTAGATTGTTTCCTTAAAAGTAGTTTGATGAAGCTGACAGAACTCAAATAATACATGTAAGTAGGTTTAGAATAGAGCAGTGCTTTCCAAATAACGCCTGAAACAATACACCCTGTCAGTCGTTTATTCTTCCTATAAAATCTCATAGGGATTTGAATTTGGATAGTTTCTCTTCCCACAAGATAAATTCTTCCACATGTTGTTTTGAAACAGGTTACTTTGGAGGTTAAGTCTTTGCAGGTGTTTTATATTTAACTAGAGGTCCGGTGCACAAGATTCGTGCACTGGGGTCGGGGGGGGTTCCTCAGCCCAACCTGTGCCCTTTCGCAGTCTGGGACCCTTTGGGGGATGTCCACCTGCTAGCTTAGGCCCGATCCCCACTGCTGCTGCACTCGCCGGCACTGCTCCTTAGCGCTCCCTTGGAGGCTGGAGAGGCTTCCAACACTGCCGCTGTGCTCGCCAGCAGTGAGTCCGGCTTCTGGCTGAGTGGTGCTCCCCCTGTGGGAGTGCACTGACCACCAGGTGATAGCTCCTGCATTGAGCATCTGCCCCCTAGTGGTCAGTGCACATCATAGCAACCCAGTCATTCTGCCGTTCGGTCAGTTTGCGTATTACACTTTTATTATATAGGATTTTGCGTCCCCCTTCCATGTAAGTAACAATCCAAAACTGTAATATAAAGAAGAAATAAAAGCCTGATGTATTGCCCTTCAAGGTGCTTTCCTGTTGTATGGATCTCCATGAAAAACTAAATAATTGCATTGTAAAATACATATAATATTTATGTATGTACTAACTTATATTTAAATATTTATATGAAATGTTCTGTATGAAATTTTTTATAAATATACACACACACATATGCCTTAACAGATTGTTTTGTCATTCCATTTCTTTCTGTACATTTCATAGAAACACAGACTCCCATTCAGCATTACTTTTAGAGACATGTTCATGGTCTCTGTAAAATCGATTAAGAAGTCTATACCTCAGGAGCCCAGATTTTAAAACATTAATGCAAGTTATAAAGAAATGTCATTTTGACATAGTGCCTTGTTAGCGACTGGAATCTCTCAGCATTGACCACGTAGTGAGCCTGTAAAGAGCAGAATAACTTCAGAGGATCCATCTTTTACAGGGAGCCCCACAATGGGCAGTAACCACAATGGTTGGAGGCTGCCAGGGTTTGGGGGTATGGGGAGCAGGAGTGAGTGAGAACTTGTAAAAGAACAAAGCCATTTCCTACAGAGCACTCAGCCCTTGAGAGCACATTTCTTCTGATGGTTCATAAAAAATCACAAATACAGGATTACACGTAAATAGTGCATAGAGGCATTTACTGAATCACTTTCTCTTCTTTCACCTTCAAGTGGGTAAAGGAATGAGTATTCCAAACTACAGTTCAAACTGATGTATGTGATGTCACCATTAGCATTGTGCCCAGGGGTCATTATCCACAAATGGTTAATCTTTCCAGTTAAAGAATGAGTGAAGGATTAAGCATTTCTGTGTTTTTATGCTGCTGTAATAACATCATGAATCATTTCGCTGTAATGCTCCAAGTCTCCCTGGTAATGGGAGCAATCACCATCAGGACAATAATCAAGAGGCCTTGGTACAACTCCTTCCTGGGAGCATGACACTACCTCCTGAAAGATTAAGGGAGGCCTACGGAGGCCCCGCCCCTGCTCCTGGCAAGTCGCTCCCTCTGCCAGGCCACCATCTGCCTCATGATTTACTCTGCCCATGAGAGTAATTCCTAGAAGGAGGCCATAATTACAGTGATTACTTCCATTACCCTAAGAGACAACAGTACTAATTCCACCATATGTTGCAACCCTATTTATTCAGCTGGTACCCTAAGTCTAAAACTTAATTCAGGTGACTCATCACCAAATTGGCATGTATCCCATGGCTCTGTGTACTCCCTAATGGCACCTAACCCTCCCTCCCCCAACAAGTCCCACAAATCTTTTCAATCAGTCTGCCAGAACTCAAAGTCAAGTCTTCCATAAGTGTCGTGGAACATTCCTTTCACACCTTCTTGCTCCAAGGGAAGCGTGGGAGGGGAAAAACCAGCCATCATTCCTCTGTTCAATTTTGTGTCTGTGTTTCTAGGTTCAGCCTCTTCCCTGAGCTCTGGCCTGGGATAGCCAGTTCTCTGTTTAACATCTTTACTTTCATCATTGTTGACTTAAAATAGACGGTACTTAGAATAACACAGATGTGTTGTCAATACTTAATGAGATCAGTATTTTGAGTGTAGTGGAAACAGTACTGGGACCGGGAGATCAGTTTCCAATCTTTCCCCTTTCATTGATTAACTGTAGGAACATAACTCACCCTGCCTTACAGGGCTCTTGTATTAATTAATTCCATGAGTATTCTGTTCTTATATGTCTAGTGAGTGCCTGGTGGAGAGCTCAAGATATACTTGTTTATTTTGAATTAATAAAACATTATATTTACCCACCAGTGTGTATCAGTGGTTAAGTGTCAACCTATGAACCAGGAGGTCCCAGTTCTATTCCAGGTCAGGGCATGTCTGAGGCAACCAATCAATGATTCTCCCTCATAATTGATATTTCTCTCTCTCCCTCTCCCTTCCTCTCTGAAATCAGTAAAAATATATAAAAATGTTCGAGTTCATTAAAAAGAGTATATTTGATGCAAAGCAATCTCAATTTTATTATTTCATTTATTAATTCAACATTTATCCAATTTTTAAAAAAAATTTTGTCAATACATGTCAATTTTGTGTAAATTTGGGAGACATGAACAGTTAAATAAATATCTCTGCCTTCACGAAGGTTCTAGAGGAGCAGACAGACATTAGTAAAATATTTTAAAAAATTATGTGTGTGTGAAATTCGGCAAGCACTAAGTAAGCATTTCCAGAGGACAAGACATGCTATAGGTCAAAGGTGAACTGGAATGAGGAGAAACACTTAATAATCAGAAAGCTGAATCTCTAATAAAAGAAAATAGTTGTGCATCATTTTAAATTAGTAAGAAATGCTAAACATCATGATTATTTTAATATGGAAGCTGCCTTTATATTTAAAGTATAAGCAGTAAAAGTGTTATTTCATGAAAGCCTCTAGGGGAAGGTTTTTAATGACTCTACCAAAGTAAATTATAATTGGGTTTTCTGAGGTTGCACATGCTGTGTGTGCTTTTGAAGTGTTCATGTTGCTTGAGGGGCTGTTTCTTACATTTTTAATTATTCCTACAAAAGTTCTCTTCATTATTAATTTGGCCTTTCTCTGAAGTAAAAGTATGCTAAGTCAATTCCAGCTTAGGTCCTTCACAAAGGATTCCCGAGTCTAGAAATCACTGAGCCTTTCCTGTATCCAGAATTGATGATCACCAATGCTTGGATTTAAATCTCAAACACACAAGTAAATAGAAGTAATAGAAAACCAGATAAAGGAAGACTTTATGTTGTTTCCAGGATGTTTGAAGCTCTAATATCTCTAAAGCCAAATTCCCAATATTGTTAAAATTATCCTGTAATTTCACAAGGTCATACTTTTAGATTTTTCAATTAAAAGGTGAAGTAGAAAGATAACAAATCTATACATTAAACATTAATCAAAGATATGTTTTCACAAGGTAACCTCCCTGTTTTTCTGTTGTCTTCATGCAAATACTAACTTAAAAGAGTGACATCAGTACTCTTTCTGATTTCAATAGACATGACTGGTTTTCTACAAACACAATATTCCAAACAATTATCTCAAGCAAAGGCAATTTACCAAATTATTTTATTGACTGGAAATGAGGGTAGGAGGAATGCCCCTTGTACATACACCTCACTTTACTTTTCTTTTTTTAGATCTTCATTCTCTGAAGGAATTTTGAATGAATGAATGCATGAGTTGGCTTGGCTTATGATCAGTGTAGTTAAATTTCAAAATACTGTCAACTTCATTGTAGTATTCTTTTCTTTTTTTGTTATTCCTCTGAAATGTTCATAGTTTTTATTTTGTGTTGGTTTGCATATATTATTGCTATACATGACTTCCTTTGTCTGCTAGATTGGAAAACATTTTATTTATCTTGTAGAATAGTAGCATGGCTACACTAATTCAGTAAATGTACAAGGCATATATTTGGTTAATGAAACAAAATCATAAATAGAGTAAATATAATAATGGAATCACTTATAGGATCATCTTAGCATCGTCAAATGATAACATTCCTCAAGCTCTTCCCTCACACCTAAAAAAGTGCTATTTCCATTATTGATGTGTTCTTTTTTCTTTAAAAATATATTTTATTGATTTTTTACAGAGAGGAGGGGAGAGAGGGATAGAGAGTTAGAAACATCGATGAGAGAGAAACACTGATCAGCTGCCTCCTGCACTCTCCCTATTGGGGATGTGCCCGCAACCAAGGTACTTGCCTTTGACCAGAATCAAACCTGGGACCCTTCAGTCCATAGGCCGATGCTCTATCCACTGAGACAAACCGGTTCGGGCTGATATGCTCTGACTTTCTTCTCTTAGATATTTTTTTGTCCTCTCTGACCATCATTAGTAATGTGTCTTCATCCCTTTTAAGTCATTCAATAGTTTCCCTTGTTTTATATTGATCTCATACTGATTTGGGATATAAGAAATCTGCATAAAACAGGGATCTATACAGTATATTATTAGTTAAATTAACATTCTCATTCTGGGTTTTGTTTATTTGCTGTTACCCCCCCTGGGATATAATGAAATTTTGTAAAGATAGATTCATCCCCTGAGTGGAGTGAGAAACATTTTTCTTTCTCTCAGATGATTCCATTAATTAAAGACGTTGCTATTCATTAATAGCTTCTAAGTCACCCTTATGTTTATTTCTGGATTTCCCCTAATGAATAGAAGAAAGGAAATTATTTTTGGATTGGCAAATAAGAGTAATGGCTTCTAGCACTCTGTTTAGTGCTTGGCACACATATTTATCACTTTCTCCATATACCCACACGCTATTTTACAATTAATTATTTGGAACAGTAGGTGTCCCCTCCCCCCAAGTAGAATAAACTAATTTCAATTTGCCTCTAACTACAAACAACTGCGAATAATGTGGAAATGTAATGAATGCAAGAGTCTTTCACAGGAACTATTTACATTACAGTCGCATAATATTCTTTAAAACCACTACATTTTAGAGTTCTTTGGTGATGGAGGGAACAAGTCATCATAATTTCATGTAATCATGGTGTTTTTCTAAATAGCCTGTAACTATGACAGGTCATTTGTAATCTGGCTAGCTGTTTACGTTATTTTAATGTGGAAAAACACAAACCACACATTTGCAAGCTCTTCGTGCTCAAATAATGTCTGTCCTTGAATAGCTTATTTCTTGATCCACCAGCCACACAGTTGTAATCAGTTCATGGCCTACATCGGTGTTCATTAACAGCAGGGCGCAGCTGGGTTTAGGAAGCACAGCAAACCCTTCTTCGGTCTATTATGCTTTTTAAAAAATATATTTTTATTGATGTCTGAGAAGGGAGAGGGAGAGAGAGAGATAGAAACATCAATGATGAGAGAGAATCATTGATCGGCTGCCTCCTGCACGTCCCCACACTGGGGATGGAACCTGCAACAGGGGCATGTGCTGTGACAGGGAATTGAGCAGTGACCTCCTGGTTCATAGCTTGACACTCAACTACTGAGCCACGCCAGCCAGGCAGTTATCTATGTTTTAAGATGTGTGGGAACTCAGATGGGAAGATTGAAGCCCAGGAGTCTCTTGCAGTGTGGGGGCTGAACTCATGAGAATGGACACGTCTTTCCATACATTTGTGGCAACTGGACTGGGACAATCAAATCCTGTGAAGCAAGTCAGCTCAGATCCAAGGAGAGGGACATAGTATGACCTCAAAGCATTGACAGCAATGATTTCTGACAGTCAAATAGCAGATAGATTAAATCAGTAAATTTCCCTCAATGACCTTAATTTCAAATGTAACCATTTTCATACCTTCAATTAGGAAATTAAATATAAATACATTTCTATTAAAAACATCAGTAGGTAATGTTTCCAAGTTGAAGTTTAAAAGAGAACCAAAGACTATTAAAAAGTGTTTTTTCTTTTTATATTAGGTTCTTCTGGGAACTTTTTCAGGAGTGACCTTACTTCATTCCTGCTCTTAAGCAGCTCTCCAAACTTTGATCCAATACTTCCTATTAACTCAAAATCTGTGGGGCCCTCTCAACAGTGGGGTGATCTTCTGAACTGGCTTATGAACAGCCCCAGTTCCTTGAACATTAATAACCTCTGTACTTAGGGCCGACATTAATAGTCTTTCTAACAAAGACGTGCCTCTCCACTTACAGACTTAGAAAAGCTCCAATAATGATTTTAGGAGCGAAAAGTCAGGTGAGAAGAAATATATCATCAAGTGATTGCTGCCTTGAAATCGCCCAGTAGGATGCAAGGTCCCTACGAAATTGTCTGAAGTTAATTGCACATTTTTATTCCCCTTTACAAAGAGAGGCAGTGATAACCTGCAGTAGGTTAATACCTCCTCTTGAGAGCTAAGTAAAAGAAAAATCTTTTTGAACTTGGCAAAGCACAGCAATTAATTCTGTCTGTTCAGATGTAAATTAAATGGGCAGCTACTAGTTAGGCGTTGAAAGCAAAGAGCTAGTCATTCTTAAACCACAGTGGGGTGCCCACTAAACACCAGATAAAATGGAATCTCTTCATTACCCAAATTAAAATTCATCTTTATAGCTTAAATGGTATCCACACTTCAAAGCCCCATTTGAAATCCAACACCAATATGGCACCTCATTTCCTATACATGTGAGGCAAGTGTCACACAATACCTGTCATCCATCCACTGCACTTCCTCTTCACCTCACTGTGTAGCTTTCCCAGTTTTACAAAGCATGCAACACAGTAGTAGAGTGTAAAAAAGTATTTTTTATTAAGTGTATTGGGGTGACATTGGTCAACATGAACATACAGGTTTCAGGTGTGGGTTTCTATGTTACAAGATCTGTATATTTCACCTTGTGCCCACCACCCAAAGTCAAATCTTCTCCCCTCACCCCCTCCTCTCTGGTAACCACCACTCTGCTGTTTTTGTTCATGAGTTTCAGTTTTATATCCCACATATGGGTGAAATCATAGGTTCGTAGCTTTTTCTGACTTATTTCACTTCACATAATGTTCTCAAGATCTATCCATGTTGTTGCAAATGACGCTATTTCATCCTTTCTTATGGCTGAGTAGTATTCCACTGTGTGTATATGCACCACATCTTCTTCATCCAGTCTTCTATCACAGGACACTTGGTTGTTTTCATGTCTTGGTCACTGAATAATGCTGCAATGAACATAGGGGTGCATACATCTTTGTGAAAAATACATGATTTTGAGTTTTTCGGGTATCTACCCAGGAGATGGATCGCTTGGTCTCATTATAGCTCTATTCTTAATTTTTTGAGCAATCGCCAGACTGCTTTCCATAGTGGTTGTACCAGTCTACAACCAGAAGTGAATGAAGGTTCCCTTTTTTTCTGCAACCTCTCCAACACTTGCTATTGCTTGTCTTGTTGATAATGGCCCCTCTAGCAGGTGTGAGGTGAAATATAGTTATAGAGAAAAGTAACTATATTTGTTAGATCATGTCTCCCATGAATATCATGGAAGGACAAGGCTTGTCTGTCTCTGTCCTGCACACACCCTCCCATCCATACACAATTTGCATCTATATCTACAGACCAAATGTTCCATAATTCATACATTGAACTCGCACTCCCCATGGTGACGGTATTGAGAGGAAAGGAGGCGGTCCTCTTCAACTAGTTAGAGCTGCCAGCACCTTGACCTTAGACTTCCCAGCCTCCAGAACTGTGAGAAATACATGTTGTTAAACCATCCAGTCTATGCTATTCCTTTATAGCAGTCCAAACCCAGTAAGACATCTACATTTATTTGTACCTGGCAAACACATATTTCACTACTTATCTGCTTAATATCTATAAACACATGGTATGTAATAGAAGAATTTCTGTGAATGAGTGAAAATGCAGTTATTCCACTAATCACACTACTTTGAAAAAGTTGCATTCATTATAACTAAAGGGTATTATATCCTGCTTTTGCAAGAAAGAGACACAAATAGCCACCATGATCACAGATGTTGACACACCAATGAGTTCATTTAGAGCATGTTGGTGACAAGGATGTTTCCCTTTTCAACTTGCCTTCCATATGCTGAAGATTTTAGTAATGTTTCCCTTTAAGAGTTCCTGGAGATAAAGTAATTTTGAGAGGAATAGTGTTCTTACTTTTCTGATCTTCTTCAGGGACTCTCAGACACCAGCCCCCCTGCTGTTTCCCAGTTCCATTTCTTGGCCTGCCTATCTTAACATTTCCTTTGGCTTCAAAGAAAAAGAAAATACCAGAGAAATAGCAGAGTGACAATATATTTGATGAAGATCAGGGTTATATAGCACAGACCTAGAGAATACGATTTTCTCAGAAGTTCTACAAACGTCAGTCAATGGTAAACTATTGGGGAATTAAAAAATTCGTTTTATTGATAAATGCGGCACACAATGTAAAAATCAATAAGCTCAATACACAAAATGCAATTCTATAAAAGGTTGTAATGTTTAGGACATATAAATATCTAGAATTATTATTAAAAATAGTTTTGTGTTACATATTCATTTACTACTGTCAATCACATAGGTTCCAGTTTTCCCAAGGCTAAGATTACTTAATAGAATGTCATCTTAAATGTGTTATTTTACAATTAAATTTTGCCTTGGCTCCATGTTAAAATAATTACTTTGAATGTGTGAAATTCTTACTATTTTATTCAGCTTAGTGTTACCATAGAAAGCATTAAAATGCTTGATATTTTCTTTTTAAAATTTTTTATTTTTATTGTTGAAAGTATTACAGATGTCCCCCCTTCCCCCTCATTAACCCCTTCTAGCCCTGTATCCCCCCCCCAAGGCCTTCATCAGTCTGTCCCATGGTCCTGTGCCTCTGATCAGCTCAGTAATATACTATGAGACATTAGCTCATTGCTTAATATCTCTGACTTGGATCCTTCATTTAAAATGTTAGGATTATATTTTAATATATTTTACCTGAAAAAAATATTTACCTGATCTATTTGCCTTGTAAAGAGGATATATATATGTATATGTATATGTATATGTATATGTATATATGTATATGTGTATATGTATATGTATGTGTATATGTGTGTATATATGTATATATGTATCCATATCCATATCCATATCCATATCCATATCCATATCCACTTAGTTGTGTGTGTGTGCCTGTGCATATGCAAATGCTCAGACTCCTGCCCTCCCTGTCTCTCTCCAGATCTTACATATTAGACCTATTTCTCCTCTATCTCATGATAAATGCAATGGATTCATGATCATTCTTGGGATATATATTTTATAATATCTTTATATTTTAATAATTAATCTTCTTTTTCCTTGTTTCCTAAAGCTATTGAGATATCTCTGTCTTTCCATCTCTCCTCTCTGTCCACCTGCACACCTGTCTTTCAGAGTGAATTCCATTGTGATCCAGGGCTTTTGCTGGAAAGTGTGGAGAGAGACACCCTCATTTCACCTGAACTTGAACTTGGGTAAACAATAGCCTGAATCTAGTGCTGGTGACACTAAGTGAAGCCAACTCTGAGGAAAGCAGAGGCGGGAGGTGGACAAAGACTAATTCCTTATAACAGTGGTTGATCCTGAGAAACAAATGGGGTGGGAACGCTTTACAGCCACTGCAGGTTTCAATTACACGAACCACCTTTTTTCGGCCTGAAGTTAATTGTACTTAGTTTTTCTGTGATCCACAACTAAAATAATCTAAAACCCAGTTACTATTCTGCCATAGTTCTACCATTCATTGGATTCTGAGGATCTGGTAGGGAAAAGGGACAGGCAAAACCATTCTTTCAACATTGTTTAACTCTGGAAGGGTTTTTTGTACCTGAATTTATACAGACTCAGGTAAGCAGTTCCTTCAGTTTTCTTGTTCAGTGCTTTCTCTGTTAGGGACCAAGATATGTATCCAAGATCTGGGTAGTTTAGAATTTCTCCTGTGCATTGATGAGGGAGTTTCAGGACAGTTCAACATGGTGACTGTTTCATTCCTTCAGACGCGTTCTCTCTTAAAAGCTCCAGACCATTTACTGCAAATATTCTCTTGTTGGGCTCCCCTCATCAGTTTGTTCAATACACACTAGATACAGAGTTTTTAGTTACGTTTTAATCAGATGACTGCTCACCCTCTACTTTGCTAGACATGCTTGGATCTCTCACTCATTTCAGCGATGCTGTTTTCATCTGTGTTCTTTTGCATGGGTTTTTATTGCTGTAGAAATAGTCTTTCATTTTCCGCACCACTCTGATAATAGAGTAGCTATTCAAATCTCAATTAATTAAAATTAAATAAAATTAAAAACTCAGTTCCTCAGCCACACTAGTCGCATTTCAAGTGCTCGGTAATCACATGGGGCTGGTGGCTACTGTTGTGGACAGAACGGCTATGAAACATTTCCGTCATTGCAGAGAGCTCTGTTGAACAAAGCTATTTAAGATCATGTTTCAGAACCTGGTTTCAGACAACAATCACATTTTAAAACTGTAAATTTGTGAGTTGAGTATCTTAAATCCACTGCCTCCGACTCTCTGGGTGTGGGTAGGTAGCATTTTGCCGGCAAATGACCTTCTCCAGGTGACCTGGAATTTGAGGATTAAAGTTTTTAAACTAATCACTAGCATGAAGTCTGGGAAGAGACAGTAGACCACTAAGAACGTCACTGCATTAACTTTATGACAATAACTTGAAAGTTTTGTACCTGCCAAATCCCCGTTATTCATCATTACAATATTCCTTCTAGTCTCTTTTCCAGTAAAATCAGCATTTCCCCTTTTGCCAAAAGAAAATCTTTCCTGCCTGCATTGTTTATTTTCAGATTGCTTTTGAATTTTATATATTTTTTTGCCTATTATGAATCAGCGCTTATTAATTTTGTGTGTCAACTTGGCTAGGCCAACATACCAGTTTTGCATCAAATACCAGATGTTAGTGCGCTGGTATTTTTTAGATGTGATTACCATTTAAGTCAATAGATGTTTGACTTAGTCAGATTCAGGATAACGTCTAATAGAAAAATAATCCTCGCACTGCTGTAAAATATGACATTTAATCTAAATGCAGCATGGATATGTCAGTAACAACATGTGTACAAAATATATAAAGCCAGTGGAGGAAAAAAAATCCTATGATTGATAAATGCATGCTACGAACCTGCCTGAGTGGTACAAGCACCATTTTCCATCCTCCATCAGCTCCCTTGGATTATTGGGAAGCACCTCATTGTCTTGCCAGCTGTCAGACGTGTTTCTAATTAGGCACTAATGAAGTAATATATGTGTGTAAACCATTTAGATCTCGTTCCGTTTGCAAGGACATCTGCGAGGTGGCAAGTGAGCATCCTCAGTCTTTGCCAAACGTTACAAATTATAAAACGTGGAATTCAGGTACTCAGAGCGACTCAAATTAAAATGGGGGAGGGTGCGCTACGAAGGTTAGAAAGGACATTTTGCTTGACTTAGTCGATAATAGGGAGGGGTTTTTTTTCTCCTCCTGTTTCTCTCTGCAGCTATATTTTTGGGTGCTTTAGTGAAATAGACACCTAAATATCTCTAAGTGTTTGGATGTGCTTGAAACTTAGATGTTGAGCAGAATTTGGGGAAGAAGTATACTCAGCACATACTGTGCGGATAACAATTTCAAATTGAATTTTATTAGCACTGATGCTTTTTGAGTATCTCAGATTCCGGGCATGTGTATATATGCAGTGAAATGATAGATGAAGAACATCATCTGAAACCTAAATCTTATTACCAGGAAATAAAAGGCACGCGGTATATTTCTGTAGCACTACAAAGTCTCCTGCGAAAGCATGTTACTAAAGTACAATGATTTTTATTACAAACAACCTTCTCTATTGAGGCTCCTTGAATTCTCCAATGTCCAATTGGTTATAAACCAGAATTCCTATGGACAGCAGTTTCCACACAGGCACTGGTCTCTAACTTCCAAAATTCTAGTTAACTCAATTGGAAGACAGATGCCAGTTTTCCACAGTTAATTGTATGTCACTCTTGCTGTGTGTCCTGAACTTACAATATGACAGCACCAGTTATGCACAGTGGATTAGGGGATGAACTCATGAGAGAGGAGAAAGAGATAAATAGAAATCTACAGCATGATCAGGAAACCACGTTTTCTTGCTGCCCTATTTTTTTCATAATTTAAAATATTCTCCTGAGTTCAATTATCCCAACCTAGGCTCACAGCAGGTTGAATTCGAAGAACATTTATAAAAAGAGAATGAGCTTCCTCCAAATCTCACAGCGCTAAAAGGTGGGGAGGGAAAAAGTTAACCAGGAAATAACGATATAGTTGGGGAAATATAAAAATAAGAATGCATTTTTGTTTTATTAAATAAGTGCATTATTTGTAAGTTGTATTAGTATGCATACTCAAAGCATTATTTTTGCAAGAAATATTAATATACATCAATGTACAATTTTTTAGAACTAATTGATCCTTAAATTGTAACATATTCACTACATGTAAAATATTGGAATTATTATAAATACAATTTGATAAAAGGTATAGTTTTTCCACAATAAAAAGGAGATCATATTAAATTAACACTATAATAAATCATCCAAAACACTGCTAGCATCAAAAACTAATTTGACATGAGGCAAATAAGTTTGGAGCCACTCCAAAATTGATTTGTGATTCAAACAAATACTTGAACTACTACTCACTTTGAGAGATTATTCTTTCCTAATTTTCCCAATATCCATCTTTGCTGATTCCTATACATTTAATAGCTCCAGATAGGCTTGTTCCGTAGAATTCCATTCCTGTATTTCCAACTGCCTGTTTAGCATTTCCACTCACATGCTTGGTTGATCCTCAGACTTCACTTGTTCAAGGCAAAAGTGATCTTTCTTTTAAGTATAGATCTATTGCTATACAACTTTTAGTTTCATTAATATTATCCACATTTCCCAGTTTGGAATCAAGGGAATTACTTCTCCTTGATCCACATAATTAATTGTCACGAAGTCTTATTACATAAGTGTTTGTTATGGTCTCTCAAACATTGGATTTCTTCAGGTTTACTCTAATTAGACTTGTTTCAGTCATTATAACTACATACTCAGTAGGTCCCACCTACTAAGACCAAGCTGTTAGTATCACTTGTGGTCTCTTCATGTTTCACTCCGTATTCCTCGTGGGTTATTTTGTTTCCTACCTGTATGTTTAATGGATCATAATGACAGCAGACTAGTGAATCTCTGATGTGTTAGCTTAAACATTAGTCCCTCTATTATTTATTTCTTTGCTATAAGAAAAGCAGGCGATGCAATCGAGCTAGGACAGTAACATTCCAGCTCTAGCAAGATAATCTCCTTCTAAAGTTTTCCTTAATGCTCCCCTCCTCATTTTAATTTCAAGAAGACAAAAGAAGCATAAGAATCAACTTCCTCAGGTATCAAGTAATCTGTATTTTGTAAAAATGATTATTACAGAGAGAAGTGAAACAAATATTTCAGCTCTCCAAGCCTCTCCAGGGACAGGTTAGGGGAACGGAAGATCCTAACAGATGTTTTCAGCTACCCAGTTAGCTGGGGCTCTGATGCAAATAATTGTTACTGCCATTATCTTTGAAAGCAGATGTCTGATGTCCCTGTGAGAGACAACAGAATAATAATAATAATGGTATAGATGATGTTCAGGCCTATTGCCGAGTTACAACTTAATGTCGATTTTTGTCTCTGTAACCGCTGACAGGCACACAAAGATGTTGACTCCAGAAACACATTTTCATCTAAATCTTCCTAGAGCGTCATTTACAATTAAGACCTAATTTATTAGTAGTCGTGGCTTTTGCCGTCACAGTATGCCCATAAGATTAGCGAAGTGGGAGTAGGGAAGCAAGGATCCCGCCGGAAATTCTCTGTCAACTGGTGTGAGCTTGAAAAACGGGTACATTAAGCGCACGGCGTGTTTACCCAGAACTTTCTCTCTGGAGGCAGCATCATCTGTTTGGGGGATGAGCCTCAGAAAAAGAACAGGCTTTTGATAGGGGTTCCTTCAGGGGCTCCGCTCATTCTGAACACGCACACTGCCTTCTAGCATGTTAACTGGCCAGCATGTCACAGAGCAGTTTTGCCTTCCGAAGGACAAGGGTTTCCAATGGCATGAAGGCCTCCAGACATGCTGGCCAGGCAGGAGGACTTGGGACACATAACCTCATTGCTTTGAGACTTTGTCTTTTTACTTAAAAGGGTGCATACCCAGCAAGATTATTTTCATGACAACAATATTCTGCCATGGAGCAAAAACAAGGCCTAATGATACCACCACAGAACATTTGAAACTGGAATGTCTGCTCCGCTACATCCCAGGAGTCACTGGGAGATGACACTTTACAACCGGCTTCACAAATACAGTCTTTTTGAAGAGGCCTCGGGCCAATAGTATAACTGGGACCCAGTGCTGGAATAAGGCTCTCTAAAGATTTCCCAGGTATGTTTCATATCAGTGTCGGCTTCCGTAGTACGTGCTCACTGAGATGAAAGAACGCACGTGACCGAGTATTCAGCATGAGGCAGTAGTCACAACAAACAAATGTAGTCAGAACATTAGGGTTCTTCTCTTAGACCTGCAGTTCCCAAACAAATACCCTGATCTATTAAATCTATTAAAAATGTGTCCTGTGAATGGAAGCATTAAAAAGAGTTCAAAGGAAAATGGAATATTCCATTTATAAGAAAGTGTTACCTAATTAACTTCAAAGAATCCAAGGGAAAATTCTCTTTATTGGAAGAGATCCACCTGAAATAACCTTATCTTAGCTTATGGTAATAAACATTCGATAACTGATTTTAATGTATACATAACATGTACGTTTATACATGCACATACCTTCTATGTGTATATTTACATCATATTATTCAACTATGTCTCCCTCTACATCTATCTTGTTAGATACAGGGTGGGGCAAAAGTAGTTTACAGTTGCTTGTATGGAAAATAGTAAAATAATCAACAGTAATAATACAAGAATAAACTCTTGTGTTTCACATACAACTATAAACTACTTTTGCCCTACCTTGTATGTACATGACATTTTCTCTCTATATTCTATTACACATATTAAAAGGAAATAATCTAAATGATGAACTATATCTAGTAATTAAAATTTCACTTCATAATAACTATGTTAATGAAAATATGTAGAATGCTTAGCACAGCAGGCAAAAGTCAGGCTCAGTCTCAGAAATCCCTGGAAGTAGGGTGAAGGGAGATTAGGTTGTGCCCAGCTGGATGTGGGGCAGGGGGTGTCTGTGTGTCTATAATTAGGTATTCATTGTGTCTGTATCTGAAGCTCATTGCTCAGCCAGGCTATCAGGTCTCTAAAACATGTGCACTCATTGCCTCATACTATTTAAAGAATTATGATTACTTGTCTTAAATGTATTTAAGACCAAAAAAAACTTGTGACAGCTGTTTTGGCATGCTGGTTCCTCAGGAGTCTCCAAGAAATGAAGTAGTTAATTTAATAAAAATCTGTTCTGCAGGTATTTTAATTTATTTGTATACCCCCTTTAACTCCCAAAGCAGATAAAATGAAATCCCAGTGCTTCCTCCCATAAGACATGAACATATAAGATTTCAAAAGCTATAGTAGCATTATAGTTCTTTAATTAGGAAGCATCTTGACTCTAATTCATGTTAGAAAGGGAAAACTTGGCCAGTTGGATATCTTCCAAATTCATTAAACTCAGTGAAGAACTTTATTTTTAATCTACAGAACCATTCAGATCAGTAATTAGATAGCATGGTTGACCAACAGCCACCAAAAACCCACTTGCATGTTGCGATGAGAGGAACAAGGGACGAATGGGCCATTTCTCTCTCCAGCTGCACACCATCTCTTTTCGCCTGCATTGAAAGTATTAAACAGAAGTAGGCCATTGGTATCTGCTAGGACCTGTCCCAGCAACACACTTACAATAGGGCCTGGCTGGCATAGCTCAGTGGTTGAGCATCAGCTTATGAACCATGAGGTCATAGTTCTATTCCTGGTTAGGGCACATACCTGGGTTGTGGGCTCCATCCCAAGTAGTGGGCATGCAGGAGGCAGCTGATCAGTGATTCTCTCTCATCGTTGATGTTTCTATCTCTCTCTTCCTTTCTGAAATCAATAAAAATCTATTTTAAAAACACACACAAAAAACCTCCCACTTACAATAGGAAAAACACAGTGGTTAATTAGCACCGAAAAATAATAAGGAAAATGTATTCTATAAAGAACCGCATGCAATCATAATACAAAAATGCTTGATTCTGTGATTGGCAAAAATGCCAAACCTTAGGACTCGTTTAAGAACAAGATGGGAAATGATGTGAATCTGAGTTTCTTCTGAGCACAAGTTTTTCAAAAAATGTATAGTAGTTTTACCCTGTTTCTAAGTCTCTTCACACTTGCATATATTCAGTGCAACATAGTTAAGAAACTTGGGTGTGTTTTTTTAAAATATAATCATGCCCAATCTCTGAATCGTTTGATTTACATAATATTGTAAGCCTGCCTAAACAAATTATAAAAATAAAAGCTCAGAAGTTTCACAATCGTCCCATCATCACTTCAATACATGAAAATTCTCTGGATGAAAAATGTTTTGATTTGATTCAATTATGCCTGTCAATCAAATGCAATTCTTCATATAGCCCATAAGGCAGAGAGCACTGTGGTCCAAGGCCAATGCCTTTCTTTCTCTCTGTGTGTGTGTGCGTGCATGCGTGTGTGCGTGCATGTGTGTGTTCTAATAGAAAGATTTGGGTTAAAGCTTGCTGGTCCCTTCTAGCATAGAGGCAGGGGTAGGTAACAAACAAAAGCATCTGGAAGCTGTGAAAACAATTATTTTTAGGCTCTGTTCTCAGTATACATTCACAAAAAGAATTCTTTTTTTTTTCAGTGGTACTACATTGTAATGACCAAGGAAAGTGCAGTCTTTTTCGGGGGGAGGAGGGAGGTTTGGGGTGATTCAGCTCTCAAACAGGTGAACCAAAGGTGCCATAGCCGCAACTTCATCCCCGAGAGAAGATGGCTTTCATTTCTATCGAAATGACTTGTTCTCTTGTTTAAAAGCTGAGTGACTGGAACAGGGTAGCAAAGGAGCCGACAGTGTGAGAGTTCTGTGCTACGTAATGAACTCCCTGTTTGGTAATACTAATTGGGAATATTTATCAAATGCTTACAGTTCTCTGCCTGCTGCTCCATGTCCCGTGGCAGTGTGCCATTACTGAAACTCACGCCAGTCCTGGGGGACAGAAATTATGATTAATTGGAGCTTACTGCATGGAGTTGGAGGCTCAGAGAGGATAAGCGGAGCGCCCGTGGTCACGTGGCTAATGAACGGCAGCCCCGGGATCCGAATTCACGCAGTTTGACTTCCGAGTCTCTGCTTTTAATCCATACACAGCTGCTACCTTGACCCGGCATCTGTGTCAGTTTTCAGATGACTCCGTGTGTCCTCAGAGCTGTGTGAGTCTGTAGTCCCTGAAACCCTTGGATTCTTCTAAATCATCAGGAAAATAATGAAGAATTGAACAGTAGCAAAATCACATTATGGCTGAGCCGTGTACAGATTTACTCAATAATGAAGGCGTGTAGAGCAGCATGCAAAAGCCTGTTTTACTCATTCTCTGTGTCTGCCATATGAAAAACCTGGTGTGTTGACAGGCCGAACCTCGGGCCAGAAAGAGGTTGTCATTCTTGTCGGTTTCATGCTTGTGCATCGTCCTATCCGCAGAAGTGTTTTGTCTCGAGGGACTCCTTTCACTTTTGCTTAAATGGAAAGTCTGCTATGCAAACCATGCCGTCCTTGTCCCAGACGCCGCTCTGATCCCTTGCCTTCGCGTTATACTCTTCTGTCCCCATCGCTTCGTGTTTTCATCAAATGGCTGAGTTGAGGACTGGATTTCTGTTGCGGCAGAAAGACATCAACTCTTCTTGGTCTGTTTCTCTATTCTAAGTCACTTGCCATGCTACTTGTTATTGTCTTCACTCAACATACTACATTTTTAAAAAATATATTTTTATTGATTGCAGAGAGGAAGGGAGAGGGGGAGAGAAGCATCAATGAGAGAGAATCATTGATCAGCTGCCTCCTGCACGCCCTCTGCTGGGGATCGAGCCTGCTACCCGGGCATGTGCTCTGACTGGGAATTGAACTGTGACCTCCTGGTTCATAGGTTGACGCTCAACCACTGAGCCATGCCGGCTGGGCCCTTTCTGTTTCCTTATCCCCATTTCATTTGCACTTTAAACTTCTCTAACACTTTCCTGATCTCCATATGGCTCTTTGTTAATTAAGCTAATGAGCACTTGCAATGTCTTCTTTCATTTGCCCTCCTGGCATCATCTGACACCATTGGCCTCTCTCTAGCCTTCCTGGCATTAGTACTCCCTCTTCATTCAATCTTTTCATTCTGATCAATAATTCTCGGGATCCACAGAGGGTTCATTTTCTTCTGCCAAGTCTTTAAATATTCATATTCCTGGAGCAACCAATAAGCCAAACATTGTGTTTACTGCAACATGTCAATGCTCCTCTCCAACACTAATGAGGCGCTCGCTGTGTGGAGCTTGCCCGCCTGCGGCCTTCTGTTGGCCGCTTACCTGCAGGGGAGTCGAAGTTGTGCGCTGCCAGGTGACATACAGCCAGACCCTCCTCTCGGCTTCTTTTTTCAGTCAAAGGATTCACTGTTTGGGGCGTTGCTGTTTTTTGCCCTGGTTATTCCTAAAATGTGTTAGAAATGAGGACAGAAAAAGGGACTGTAGCTGTCTTAGCATTCACTGCAAAGCACATGGCTTTGCTCAGAAGACAAGCCTGAGTCTTCATCCAAACAATAGTACAGTCTTACAATTTAGCACTTGGTAGATTTAAGGGGTTGCCTCTCAGAAGTTGGAGGTTCCCGCTGAGGAATGGGCAGAAAGAAATGCGAAAGGGCTGACAAATAGCTTGACTTCTGATTTGAGAGCCTACCACCAAATGATTTCTGTGAACTGTAAGACGGGAAGGGGGCGGTCTCGGATGGTGGACGATTCTCCGGGAGACAGAACAGCAAAGCAGAAGTTAGAGTTTGCAAGTCGTGACCAGGTGATTCCAAATCACTCCATATTGTCTGGGAAACTGAGGCATCAAAGAGGGCATTTTGCTCAGTGACAGAATGATGATGCTTAGGTTTTGTTTTCATATTTGGTAAATGAAAGCAGAGCTAATAGAGACACAGTAATGACAGGCTATGTGAGGTACTACGGCGTTTTGACTGTCATAGGTAAAATATTTTGAGTGAGGTTTTTTTTTTTCCCTCTAAACATGTGAAAACATATATCTACAATTTAGATAATATGTGTAGAAGTCATTCCAAAATATTAGACATCATTTTAAGTGACATAACACTTACGTTAGATTTGGGGGTGCTGATCGGGCTGCGGTTGTATTTTGTTGCCTACAGATAGATGTTAGATGAAGATCCAGGTAAAATTATGTAGCTGGCATCAACTTAGCTAAAAATAAGTCCGTTTTTAGGATGTTCAATATCAGATCAAAGCATAGACTGGAGAGAAGTGACCTCAAATCAAACACACCTCACACTGGTGTTTGTCAACAGTAAATTACATCTGATTTTAAACAAGAGAAGGAAAAACTGCTGGCGACCTGTGATTGTGCCTCACAGAAGGATCAATACCAAGGAGAATAGCCTTTTTAGCTGGTTGCAACTTCTCTGACTTCCTGGAGCAAATTGCCAGTACTTTCTGATCATTCTCAATTAATCGCACTCTCTCCCTAAGCCAGGGAGTCTATAGTCCTGGGGGCCACAGGGGGCTGGGGATTTTCAGGAAACATAATGGGAGTGTTCCAGGCTGCAGATTGCTTTGATTTAAAAGAAAGAAACGCCATTGATTTTCGCCTCCTAGAAATGGAATTAGGAGCTCAGAACTGTGCCGGGAGAGCAGCCAGGGAGGATGCTGTGTGTTTTGCTGGCCTTATTTTGAAGCCCACAAACTAGTGATTTCTGGAGGAATGTCATGTCAAGAAGACACTAAAGTTAAACCGTTTCACCAACTTCTTGTGGATGTTTCATAGTGATGTTATTGTTCTCTCCATAGTGGTGCAAATAAACTAACATCCGACTGTGTTCCTGGATGCAGCTCTTTCATTCTTATATACTATATATATATTTTTTTTTCAGCAAAGCTTTTGAGTTATGAAGAAATAATGACACAGGGTTACTTAGTGGGAGTGAGTCTCAACATTTGATTTAGGGTCTATCTTGAAAAGTTTTCAGCTAATCCTAAAACCCATGGCAAACTAAAAAAAAAAAAAAAATTAAATTTAAAAAAGTAGGTTTCTGAATCACATAGTATATTGTTTTAGAGAAAATAGAGAGGGTGGGGGAGCCATCTAAGGTAAATGGAGAGGAAAGTAGAGCAGAAGAAAAAGGCAAAAAGAAAAATGCATCTATTAACCCTTTGCGGTCGTATTAAATTTGGACATGGGTGCTGTACTGGTCGGAAATAATTTCCATTGAAAGAGCAGTGATACATAACATGCGAGATTTTGAAGGATAAACAAGATTTATTCTTTTTTGGAACTACGTCACTACTAGTAGAATCACTACAAACATTATCACTTTCTATGTCAAAGTCAGTATTCAAGGTGCCAAAATAAAACTCTTCATCATGACTTTCAGATTCGCAGTACACTTCTTTCGGTAACTTTCTTTTTGCCATTTTGGAGTATTATTTTGAAATATCTTAACAAGCGAGAATGCCTAATTACAGTTAAACGTAATTTGTAAAGCTTTATTTGAAATTCTGGGAAGTATCTCCAAAGCTTGTCGATTTCTTCACTCTCAAAAGGCGACTGACTCGCCAGGGTGTTTTGCATGGCGAGTGTGGAACGACCGCGTTTGTTTATATTGAGTTTCGATATCTCCGATTTGTCGGGGCAATGTTTTGGTTCGTGACAAGGTCGCTTAGACACTTAAGAGCTTTCAGAGAAATTATAAACTGATACATGAATGAATAGAGTTAAGATTCGTACGGTTCCTTGCTGTGGTGGCTGAGAGCAGACATACGACCAGAACGGTAAAAAAGCTTTGGTGGCTAAGAGTAGACAAACGACCGCAAAGGGCTAACAAGTGAACGTTAGTAAAATGTAGTGGTTAAGAAAGTGGGCATTGGGCAACACACACCTAACTTTTGATTCAAATTATGATAATGTTTGTGTATGTGATGTTGATGTTACCTTTTGGGAATAATACTAAAGAATATACTAAGTACTCAATGAAAGTTAACTATCTACACTAATAAAAGAGAAACATGGTAATTGGCGTACGACCGCTACCCTTTTCATTGGCTAATCAGCGAGATATGCAAATTAACTGTCAGCCAAGATGGCGGCTGGCAGCCAGGCAGCTTAAACTGAACATGAGGCTTGCTTGCTTCAGTGAGGGAGGACTCCAACGTTCCCCGCCTGCCTTGCCGGCCTCTGAGCCTGCAGTTTGAACATTGTAACAAATATAGAAGCTATGGCGGTTAATTTGCATACAGCTTAATGCTGGGAGGTGAAAGGGAAAGGAGGGAAGAAGCCGTCTGCCGCTGACTGCAATCGGAAACCCAGGTGGCAGCCAAGAGCCAGAGAACCCAACTGCCTTTGCTCAGAGAAGCCAGGCTGCCTTTGCCGGCTTCTGTGCTAGGAGAACCTGGCCACCTTTGCTGGCCCTGAGCCAGTAATCAGAGAAGCCAGGTGGGGCAGGGAAGAGGCGGATGTCTGCCTCTTCCCTGCCCCGCCTGACTTCTCAGATCACTGATCACCAGTGATGGGAGAACACCCAGAGGCGGGGCCAGAGGCCAGTCTGCATAGCTGCCTAGGGATACCATTTGGACCCCAGGGGCAGTGTAGTCAGGCCCCAGCAGACCTAGAAGTAGACCCAGGCGCAGGGGGCTGCGTTGCGGCTGGGGAACGCGATCAGGTGCCCAGGCTGAGGAGACCCAGGGCCCAGGGCTGCGTTGTGGCTGGGGCACAGGATCTGTGCGCCGCAGCCAGGCCCCAGCAGGAGACCTAGAAGGAGACCCAGGCGCCGGGGCTGCGTCGCTGCTGGGGCACCTGATCCGGTCCTGGGGGTGATGCAGCCAGGCCCCAGAAGGTGACCCAGGGTCCGGGGCTGCATCCCTGCTGGGCCACGCGATTCGGTGCTTGGGCTGAGGAGACCCAGAAGGAGACCCAGGGGCCTCCCAACAGGAGAGTCTCCATGGTCAGATGGCGAGGTGTCGGGACAGGAATAAAGACCCGAGGTGACTCAGATGCCTGGCCACAGGGTTAGACCAGCCAGCAGGGCCTTTCAGTTGGGACTGAGGTGGGGGTGGGGCGAGGGAGGCAAGCCGGAAATAGAGAACTACAACTCCCAGGAGGCTTAGCAGCCGGGCCTGGGTGCCTGGCTGTGAAATCCGATGGGCTGTAGTTTTTCAAGCCACTTTAAACTAGAGGCTTGCAAGGTTGGAAGTTCTGCGCCGGGAGCCAGGGAGAAATGGAGCTGGAGCAGAGAGAAGGGTCCATGGCAGCCGTGGGCTTTGAGGAGTTCTCAGCACCTCCCGGCTGGGAGCTGGCGCTGCCTCCGCTGAAGGTGGTCACATCCTGGAGAGCGAGCTTGAGACCGAAGTGGAGTTCGTGTCTGGGGGTCTGGGCAGCTCCAGCCTCCAGGAGCGAGAAGAAGAGGAGTAGGCAGCCTGAGGCCGGCAACAGCAGCGCCAAGGGGAACTCAATCGCAGGAAGCACCAGGCGCTGGATCGGTGCTGCAGGGAGATTGAGCAGGCGAAGGAGCGGGTCCTGAACAGGCTCCATCAAATATAGAGGATAACATGGAGACTCCAGCAGGAGCGGAGGTTCCTCATGAAGGTGCTGGACTCCTACGGCGACAACTATCGGGCCAGCCAGTTCACCATCTTACTGGAGGGCGAGGGCAGCCAGGGCACAGATGCCCCCACCCCAGGCAATGCTGAGAAGGAGCCTCCGGAGAAAGAGGGGCTGTCCCGGCCCAGGAGGACACCAGCGCCTGCAGAAGCCAGCAGCCCGGCCCCTGGCGAGGGGCCCAGTGGTTGGAAGAGGCGGCAGTGCCACCGGAAGGGGGCCGGGCGGGAGTCCCACTGACTCCGGAGCTGGCCCCTGTGCAGATAAAGGTGGAGGAAGACTTTGGCTTCAAAGCAGTCAAGGCTCTGGACTCAAGTTGGGTTTCTCGGGGGCCAGACAAGTAGCTGCCCTACCCCACCCTAGCCAGCTCCCCCTTTGACTGACCCCCCAATAAACGGACCCCATGCTCTCCTCAGCAAAAAAAAAAGCTTATAGAGGCATGCTTATAGGATCAAATAGTATAAATATAGATGTAACAGGACAATAAAAAGAGAACCTGGCTATGATGATCACCTGAACGCTGCCTCTGTGTCATTCCTTCTTCGCCGACTCCGTCCACACCTTTGGGAACCCCTGGACCTGCTGAGGCAGGACCGCAACATTCCTCTTCTTATAAGGACTTCAGTGAGATGGGCTAAGGGTCCCACTGGAACTGCCTCGATTTAATGTAATCCCCTCTTTAAAGATCTTATCTCCATATACAGGTACATTCTGAGGTTCTGGGGATTAGGATTTTAACATACATTTTGTTGATTACCCAAATCAGCCCTTAACAACCAACATGTTTCAGAAAGTAGATTCCTACAGGGTTATTTACCGAACACTCAGAAGTATTTTTTAAAGAGCTAAGCCCCTCACCCACTGCGCGGGCCCCTCCTGGCGAAGAGCAAAGGCCTGGGTTCCAGGCACTTGAGGAAAACTGGTGCCAGCAGCCAGGGGAAGGGGCCCCCAAGGGGCCTCAGATTGCGAGAGGGCACAGGCCAGGCTGAGAGACCCACCCGAGTGCACCAATTTTTGTGCACCGGGCCTCTGGTTAATTATAAAATATAACTCCTTAAGCTATTTTTTTTTTTTTTTGGTGACAGTAGTTACATCCTATACCCACAATATTTTGAATTTGCTCTATGGTGATCATTCATAGACTAGTCATTGACTGTCAGTCAGTTTGCAGAATTGTTTGTTGCAAATCACTTGGAGGCACTGGACATACTGAATCTTTCTCATGAAATTTAGTTGTATCTTGAAATTATGATGTCTCCTTAATACATTGAATACAATTGATGACTTTAAATAAGATTGAACACAAATAAAATACATTGATGTATTTTGAAAATATTCAAATCTAAAAAAAAGAAGTAAAAATAAAGTAATTTCAGAGAGTCTGTGCTTGTATTTGTGGATAGACTAAAGAAAACTTAGAAAACCCTAAGAGAAATACAAATGTTTATTATTTTAAAAATATTATTAAATGCCCTGCTGTGCCAGGTATTGTGTGAGACCTATGTTTAAGCCAGCTATAAAATAGACACTTCCTATTATTATGTAAATTATTTTTAAATGGGGGCTACCATAGCAAGCAAGTAAATAAGCAGATACACAGTTACAAAAATGAATTTTTAAATATATTTTTATTGATTTCAGAGAGGAAGGGAGAGGGAGAGAGAGAAAGAAACATCCATGATGAGAGAGAATCATTGATCGGCTGCCTCCTGCATGCCCTACATTGGGGATCGAGCTCACAACCTGGGCATGTCCCCTGACTTGACTGGGAATTGAACCGTGATCTCTTGGTTCATAGGCCGACACTCAACCATAGAGCCATGCCAGCTGGGCTACAAAATGAATTTTTACTGTGTTTATGGACTCACGATACGTGAGAGAACAGTAGAGAGTAGAAGCTACTTATATAAAGTTTTACCATGTGGTTTTATATAATTTTATGCAGCTTAAGTAAACCACAAACACCAGTCTAACAAAGTGCCGAAGCACAGAATGTATTTAATGCAGTGACAACAATTAAAACGTTGAAGGCATTGGGATTTGGACATCTATTAAAACGAATAAGCCGGTATCCCTCTGGGTGACAGCAAGCGAATGTTATGTTGTCCCTGTTATGTGTCAGACTACGTCCTAGGTACTAAGATGGTGTGAATGAAAGCCTGGTCTTTAAATGAAAAAAGAACTTGAACTGGGACTGAACAATAGAAGGAAAACAGGGCCAAGACTCTCCTGTTTTCCTCACTTGAATTGTCCACCTTCTAGGTAACAGTGCATTCATTACATATTTTCAAGCTCTTTAGTAATTCAGGATGTGATTAAAGCCAGGGAACACGAATCTATTTGCAAATCCGGTCTCTGGGACATGAGGAAAGAACCAAAGGCTGTTTGAAAATGGTACCCTTTGACCTATGACAAGTTCAGGTGGGGAAAAAACATACTAAGGCTGCTGCAACCAAACAAGCCCACAAAAGCACAAAATGGGAGCGCTAGCCATTTACCTTTCCCGCAGCTGCACGGCGCAGGTGAACACAGCGCTGCCAGCGATTCGCGGATCCCGTCAATGTCAATTTCCCCAGACAGCTGGGCTTGTCACTCGTGATTTTACTGAAGATTACCCATCAGTTAGAGCGGATTTGGTTTTTAATTGGCCCTCGGCACACCTGCCACATTTCTCTCCCTCTGGATCCCAGAAGCTATTGCGAAGAGAAAGGTGGCTCTCAGGAGAGTATATTCTTAAAGCACCCCGTGAAGGACATTCGATCAGAACAATTAAGTTTTTCATCCCAGAGAAGAGAGCACCCTTGTTTAAATACAGGGACGAGGAATAGAGGGCGATCATCCCTGAATTACCAAGAAGTAGCTAAAGCGTCTGCACGCGTATCATCTCAGCCTTGGAAGCTGATCATTTTCACAGGCTGAGCTGCTGCATGATACTTGATATTAATTACAACCGCCACAGTGTCGGGGTGGTTGTATTGTGAGGTGAAGAAAACAGATAAGGTGTGGAATTTCACGTGACCTGAGCGATCCATGCATTTTGACATCATTTCATCCTATATAATAAAAGCCCAGCGACTGAACAGCGGAATGACCAGAACTATTGGTCAACCAGTCGCAATGACATGCACTGACCACCAGGGGGCAGACACTCAATGCAGGAGCTGCCCTCTGTTGGTCACTGCGCTCCCACAGTGGGAGCATCGCTCACCTGACCAGGATGAGGGGCACTCCCACAGCGGGAAGCAGCTGCTCAGAGGGAGGGTCCATAGCTGTTTGGCTGACCGGGATGAGCGCCACTCCCACAGTGGGCTGATCCTGCAGGCCACACCCCCACCAGTGCATGAACCCCATGCACCAGGCCTCTAGTATTGTCATATTCACATATTAGACTTCCGGAATCTCAGTTCTCAAATAAGCATGTGGTCCCCAAGAATCATTGCCTTGTCCTCCAGATAGTGTTCCAGCCATTTCTCCTCATTCCCTTCTCTCCCCAGCCCCTAGCAGCCACCAACCTGTGTTTTGTCTCCATGGATCTACCAATTCTGATTGCTTCATATAAATGGGATCATGCAGTAGGTGGCCCTTTAATGACTGGCTTCTTTCACTTACATGTTTTCGAGATTCACCCATATTATAGCACGGGTCAGTATTCCATTCCTCGTCATGGCTAAATAGTTTTCCATTGTCTGCATATCATACGACCTATTTATCCCTTCATTTGTTGATGGATATTTGGGATGTCCCTTCCACCTTTTGGTTAATGTAAATAGTGATGCTATGAACATCCATGTACAAGGCTTTGAGTGCTTGTATGTTCTTCTTTTGGGTATTTAGGAGTGGAGTTGCAGGGTTACATGGAAATTCTATATCTAATTTTTTGACAAACTACTGAATTGTTTTCCACAGCAGCTGGAACATTTTACATCTCAACAAACAATGTGCAAGGATTCCAGTGTCTTTCTATTCTTGCCAACGCTTAAAAAATAAAAAAAGTATAGCTACCCTAGTGAGTGTGACCTTGTAACTCATTGTAGTTTTAATTTGAATTTCCCTAAGGACTAGTGATGTTGACCACTTGTTCATTTGCTTGTTGGCCATTTATACATATAACTAGAGGCCCGATGCATGAAATTTGTGCAAGGGGCTTGGCCCTCACAGCCCTGGTTGCCTCGGCTGGCCCTCGCAGCCCCAGCTTTGTCTGGAAGGTTGTCCAGACAATTTTCTGGAATGTCATCCAGATGGTCATTTGGCTGCTCAGTTAATTAGCATATTAGCTCTTTATAATATAGGATTATTTGAAGAAATGTCTACTCATGTCTTTTGGCCATATTTTAATGGGGTGATTTATCTTTTTGTTGTTGAGTTGTAAGTTCTTTACCAATGCTCAATAAGTACCTCCTGTATGGATTCTAAATATGAAACTCTTTTAGATTCCCTTCCTCCCTCATTTTCTGTAAAGATTCAAATCAAACTTGAAACAGGTAATTCCAGGATTTCGCTTATCCTTAGATCCATCTCTAACCATTCTGTGTATGTTTCTGATTTATACATTTGGGTAGTATAATATTATGATTTTTTTCCCCAGGACTGTGTATTTCTTGCTCTTCTGTAGCCTTCCTGCTCACCTTTAGCTCATACTTAAGGGAACAAGATGCATAACATTCATATGAGTAAGACAAGTTTTTCCTTATATGCAAATGAAAGCGCTGTTTCTCAGTTATAAGAATCATTTTTATTATCATTTCCAAAATCACAATAAGAGATGTTATTTCATGTTTATTTAATATAAGTCAGATTCATTATCTGCTATCTGCATTTTACTTTCAGAAACAGACAAAAAAAACATTAAATGACTTCAAATTTTTATTATTAAAAAAACCCCAAGGAAATACAATCTTTAGTGAAGACAAACTAAGTGTCTTAAAAAACAGCTTTTCAGCTTCTGATTCTCTTTTCTTACATGCAAATTAATCATATAACACTGTAAAAGTTTCCTTACTGGAATCTTTCCTTAGCTCTATTTTGTCTGTTCCAAAGCTCCCTATTTGGAACAAAATTATGTCACTGACTAAGCAATGTGGGATTTTAGTTTTATTAAAAGGGATCTCACTACTTATTGTACATGTCAACAAAATCCTTTTTGCATGCAAAGAACAGCTCCATAAACTGCAGGAGCCACATTCAAAAATCTGTCCCCAGAGAATGTGAGTGAATATTCTGATATGGGCTAATTAAATGCGAAGCACTTGATTTCAGGGAGATGATTGTCCTCGTTACCTGAGTAAAAGAAAAGCATGTATGGTGACCACATACATTTTAATACACTTGGCTCCTGTAGGTGGTTCTACAGTGTTTTTGCCTCGTTGATGAATTCGTTAACTTGTAAAACCGCCCGTATTTTCCCTGTTGAAGCCAAACCCATTACCTCAGCCCATATGTCTATAATAAGAGCAAGTGGGAATACAGAAACCTTGCATCTGGAAGGGTTAGCTTAGCTCCTCTGCAATGCCTTCCCAACCATCATTCCTAAAAAAACAAAAAAAAAAAACAAAAAAAAAAACACTAAAAAAAGAAAGTCTTACAAGAAAAGACTAGACTCATGCAGAACTCTGTTAAATTAAGAGTCCATTGTTTCTTCGTGCACTGTAATGGAACTAACTCTCTGTTCCATTATGGGCTCTTGCTCACTCCTGAAAGCACATTACTAGTCAGCCTTAGACATGCGGCTGAGTCTCCAGCTGCTCACTCCTGTAAGGAAGCCAGAGTTAGCGCTCCTTACCTCATTCATCAAAGGTGCATGCAGAATGTGGTCTTACATGACAATTTCATTTTTTTTTATCTTTTACTTTTATTTCTTTTCTCTCCCTTCCTTCCTTCTTTTCCCCCTTCCTACTCTCCCTCCCCATTTCTTCCTTATTTATTTATTTATTTATTTGTTTGTTTGTTTGTTTGTTTGTTGCTAGGTTAACTTTATTGTGGACATACCTAACTCCTTTCTTGGACATTAATTTTCCTACCTGGAAGCTATAATATCATAATGCCGAATGAAAATTTAAAACAATAAATTTGATGTCTTTCTACATAGCTCGCAATATAGTAAACATAGAGCAGTCGTAGGGAGTCTTTGAAAAGCCTAAACTATGAACTCAAGGAAAAATATTTTCAAACCAAACATAAATTTTGGCAGTATCCTGTTGGAAAAAAGAAGAGAGAAAATGTAATGTTACATTTACATTTTGTATAATTCATTTTTAAGTTTTCTACTGGGAAAGTATTTCAGTAGATTTTAAACAATTCCAATTAGTGTAATTTTCAGTATCTTTACATGAGGGCACTAATCACTTTCATTTTTTGAAACTTTACATCTCCACTGATCATTTTTCAGCCCACACTATCCCCCAAAGACTAATTAAGTGCAAAGTCACATAACATTTTCTGTAATACTATATTTGAAATTATATATAAATATTTTAGTTAAAGGCAAGCCTTTTATAATAACTTGGTGCATTTTCAAGTGGATTAATATTATTTTTAATTTCAATTTTATGCTTTATAATGATAATTGGTTATTTGAGTTATCTCTTGAGTCTGGAATGTAAAGTGTATTACTTAAATTATATCTTAATTATATACTGCTAATTTTTTTCTTTTCCCCCTGTGAATTGTATCCTGTAAGATAAATCAAAATATTTTCTTCCAAAATGTATTTTATATGAGACAGAATTTCCCTCATGAAATGATTTACACATGGTCAAAACATTATTTTTCACAAGTTTTATATTTTGAATATTTAAGTCTTTTTTTTCTCGGTTTACATGGAAGAATGGTCATTGATAATTACATATACACCAATTAATAAATATATTAACATAATATGAAATAAAAGTCCTTTATAGCTTCATATGGTTTAAATGGCTGCTTAAAACCCTGTAAGCACAGTGAAAAATAAGCCCCTTTAGGGAGTGATGGGCAACTGTTGCAGGTGTGGTAAGATGAAAGGAATATAGTGATTTTCTTAGAAAAAGTGTTTTTCCCACTTAAAGGAACAAAAGACTGCCTAATAAACTTTCTGAGGTAAATGTGATATGAATGATAATATTTTGACCTGAACCAGTGCAAAGTAGAGTTTGGGAGTTTTGTATGAAATGAAGTGAATAGTGTTCTGAATCTCAAATATAATAGCTAATCCTCACTCCCCCCCCCCCATATTCTATTACCATGTGTTTTTACGTTACACTCAATGAAATTAAGGTATTGGCATATATCAGTTATAAATTGTCTATTAACTCTACAGAGTTTATAGCTTGATTTTTATTTCTCATTATCATTTCTAATTGATTACACAGTAATTTTATTTTCCAATATAAATTATCTTTATATTCCTATATTAATTTCATGTGTTCCTTATAGTTTATACATTCAGTGAATTGCTGGATCTTATTTTCTAGGATTTTGTGCTTTTGTTCATGAATAAAACCTGTAAGAATGGCTTTTAAAATGGATACCTTTGCAATAGACCTCGAGAGTATAAACCCATCAGAATCAATAGCTTCTTATGGCAGTGATTCTGAGAAAAGCTAATCTCATGTTTGACCAATTAATCCTGAATTAGCTCTGAGACCAGGGATGGAAACCTTAATCAGACCCAACAGTTCATTAGCTTCTGTGTTGTGTTGCACTGCATGTCATTGTATGCATACCAAGTTCATTCATCATTTAGCATTTCCTGCTAAATGTATTCTGATTTTCTATGTGACTGTAATTCTGTTATAATGGTTAGAATGTGACTCCATGGCCATGCACAAGCCCAAAGAGGATGGGGAAATGTAGCCTGTCAGATATACTTGACCTATCCTAAGAGTTCCTTTCATTTGAGAGAGGAGTATGGAAATAGCTATCATTCTCCAGTACACTTATTTAGTATATATTTGAGATGATGCCCTTCTTCACAAGATGATAAAGACAAATCCTGGCTTGACTCATACTATTTTTTGTTCAGTCACGTTAAAAAATATAAGGAGAGCCCAGCCAGCATGGCTCAATGGTTGGGCGTCCGCCCATGAACCAGGAGGTTCAATTCCTGGTCAAGGCACATGTCCAGGCTGTGGGCTCGATCCCCAGTGTGGGGCGTGCAGGAGGCAGCTGATCAATGATTCGCTCTCATCACTGATGTTGCTATCTCTCTCTCCCTCTCCCTTCCTCTCTGAAATCAATAAAACTATATTTTAAAAACTATATAAGAAGAGAGGTTGTCCATTATCACCTGGAATTTATGAGCATCTTTGATTAATCCAATGCAATCCCATATGCCCAACCTCTCCTCTCCTTCACTTTGTCCTTTGACGTTCTAGACAAAACTTGAATCTTAGGAAATTCCTTGCAGGAAGTGGATCCCCTCTTCCCACTCATGCCCTCCCAGTGAGACTCCCCCTTCACATATTAAACTTCTCAACTCTAGGACTTGGGGAGGTGGTCTGCTCCTTCTTCATTGCCATTTCTACACCATTCCTATTTACTCCCATTTCTCACAAAAGATCATTGTTATGCTCCTCTTCCACCCATGATTAACTGGTAAGGATTGAGTTTACCCTCCGATATTAGACAACTAAAGAAAAGAACAAGATATGTGAAATAATGACTTTCTAAACACTGGACAATATCTATTTCTTTTTGCACAGACATTGCTTAATCCTTAAATTGTCTTTCAAATACTTTTAAGTATATATATATATATATATATATATATATATATATATATATATATATATAAAATTTCAGAGAGAAGAAGGGAGAAGAAGAGATAGAAACATCAATGATGATAGAGAATCACTGATCAGCTGTCTCCTTCACACCTGCTACTGGGGATTGAGCCCATAACCCGGGCATATGCCCTTGACCAGAATCGAACCTGGGTCCTTCTGGTCCGCAGTCTGATGTGCTATCCTCTGAGCAAAACCAGCTAGGGCGTGATGGCTATTTTTAGAATCTGGCGTTCAATGGCTTCTTCTTTCAATCATGTCAGTAGCGTTGTCACCTTCCCTGGGACACTTTTAAACTGTCCAGAGTTCTGTGCAAGGTCACGGCACTCATGCAGCACTTCCCTCTCTGGCTTTCTCCGCCCATGGACGTCGGGGCCGTGCTGAATTTTCATCCATCCCATTG
Organism: Myotis daubentonii; assembly: GCF_963259705.1. Classification (NCBI taxonomy): domain Eukaryota; kingdom Metazoa; phylum Chordata; class Mammalia; order Chiroptera; family Vespertilionidae; genus Myotis; species Myotis daubentonii. The sequence goes on from NC_081859.1 coordinate 10,471,129, forward strand.
CTTTTCATTTGTAAGTGTCAGCGTAAAAATGCATTTCACGGTCTCTCTAAATGGTAATACCATCTTTATATCTCTCTTATTTATTTTCCTTGCTTCAATTTATTACTGCACGCTCTCTCATGCAGGCCTAACAGATTGGGTGACAAATTGTACAGTTAGATACAAAAATAGAAGGAAAAAAACTTTATATTTGTAGCAGTGTTTTCAGTGACCATCACCCCCTTACACAAAACCCTGAAGAAGGTCAGGCAGGAATTACGATCTTTATTTGATAAACAAAGACACAAAAGCTCAAAGAATTGATATATCCTATACATCGGTATACTGTTCATTAAAATTGACTGCATTTTAAACGCAAAAGAGTTAATGAAATATGGAAAAGTTCAGCCCAAATTTTATCAAAGCCCCCACTCATGAGACGTCATTGACCTTGATCCTAATTATGACCTGTTTTTGTTTTTCAGGTGTGTGCACTCCAGTTCCAAGCTTCCCTTTACACCGTGTAATAGTAAGTACATATGAATATGGACCACAAGGTCCCATGAATACTCAGCTTTGTGGATGTCACTTTTACCTGTTGACCCTTAAAAATTGTTGACACATATGACCTACTTGGTGGATTTTCCCAAAATGTACCTACAGAGGGAACTGGAAGACTTTATTTCATTCGTGCAAGATGATTTAATATTCCAACAACTCTCTCTCATTCTCTCTCTCTCTCTCTCTCTCTCTCTCTCTCTCTCTCTCTCTCAATAACTAGGCATAAAGTTTAATTGTGAAAATTTTCCTGATAATTTCTGACATATCAGTTTATCTGAAATATTATTCCTACATATTAACACTGTCAGTACTCTTAGATTTAGCCCAAATCAGATAAGTCATTTCTCATATGTTTCCTTGGAGAATGTGAAAAGACCTGGTAAAATAGGAAAAAAATATAATAAATGCAATTTTCATCATACTATTTACATTTCCTTTTTCTATAAGATGTTGTCTTAGAAGTAGTATACGTATTCCAAATACAACATAAAATTCATTACATCCAGTGGTGAGCTAAATCAAAGTCAAATGACCAATTGTTTAAATTATTCACCATGAAATACTGCTTTTTAAAAATCTTTTTACTGTTGGGATTAAAAAACTTTGGCTACTGTACTCCCCAGCCAATGCGGATGCATTAAGAATACCTGATACATTAGCATATTTTATAATTGAGCTAAGGAATGATGCTATTAATTTATTTTTGAAATATTAACTTGCTTTTAAAGAAAGCATCATGAATAAATGTCAGAAATATTTATGACAATACTTTGCTATATCAGGTGTGACCTTGAAATGCCATGCTACATGAACATGAAGATTACTGCACCTTGAGGAAAGTTCTGATTGTATCAATGCATATTGTGGTAGGAAACATGCTTTGGAGCAGGCCAATATGAGGAAATAAAAAATGGCACAGCCTCAAAATAATTAGCTACTATTTATATTAGTAAGAATGACTCAGAGGGATTGGTAAATAGTGAAGTCCATACTGATATTGATTTTACCCTTTTATTTTATGGAATACTGCTTAGAATTTAGCTATGCAATGTAACTTTTGTGCTCTAATCATTTCACATAAATTTTGTTTTGGGGAAGGCAACAAACAATGGTAAAGGACTGAGGACATAAAGTAAAGGGAAATGATCATTAAAAATCTTTTATTTGGTCAACATCTTCTATGGGTGACTGAGACTTAAACACACAGGGTATCCTTATACGGGAAAAAAATATTATTTTTAACAATCAATACTGTTATTAAAGGATATTGATATCCACCTATGAAATTATATAATTAGTGCACTTGTACTGTGAAATAGATGATAACTGAATATAATATTATGATTTCTGATATTTCTTTTATAGAGTATTAGAATATCCATCACTCCCATTTTATGGCTATTTTGTTCTAATCTTTATTTTCTTTGTGGTGAAGTAAATTAGAATAAACGTTCATTCTTATTTTTTACAAATGAGATAAATTAAGACAGAACTATTCATTGTATCTGAACTTATCATTAGTTTCCCCGATTTCTCAGAACTAAGTGAAAAGAAAGGAAACAAAACCTTTTCTCACCCTTGCTATGTGTCAGAAGTCTTCCAATATATTATGACATTTAAAAGCACAATTTCTGAGTCCTAGGCACTTGCTTGTGTTCCACATTCCCCCTCTTTGGCAGTATCGGGAGGCATTTTGAAGATAAACATGCAGGCAAGTGAAGGATTGCGACTCCCTTTTACACAGTAGAATCATCTTTCAGGGATTTTATCCTTTATTTTCAGCATTTTAGTTCTTATAAGGTTTAGGTTCTTATTTTAAAAAATGAAGAAATGCTGTGCCTTGTCCTTGAGCTTGTTCTGCTATTGTATTGGCGAAGTATCATTTTTAGAAGCTCTCATATGTTTTAAAGGCAAGGATGACCTTGGGAGGAATCTTAAGAATGTCCACATCTCAACCCTTCATGTTGATCTACCAGGCAAAGTTGGCTTCTGAGGGAGTCATAGGAAAAGAAATAAACATGAAATGCTGCCCTGCCCTGATATCTTCTACTATAAACGATTTCGATAGCAATGAGTAAAGAAAAATAATTTCTTAGATTCCATTTCTGTAAATTACTCATCAAGTATGTTACTTACTCTGGTCCTCCACAAAAGAAGTATGCATGTACCATAAAACATATTTATTGGCTTTCTATTTAAAACTTCTGGAGAAGGGAAAATAAAAGGATGAAGGAAAATGACCAAAAAAAACAAACCAAAACAAAACAAAACAAAAAAACACAAACACACACACACGCACGCACACACACACACAGAAATTCTCATTTTTAAAACAGATATTTCTATAGGAAGGAAAAATTTTGAATGTGTAAAAGGAGCATATCCTTTTCATATATTCCAGAGTGAAAATAATTTTGGAACAGTAGTTATTAATTTGTTTCCTGACATAATGAGTCAAATTTTAATTTTTTGTTGTTTACTTGAGTAATAATTTGATACAACTCCCCCCAAATAATTATCACCTTCTGAAAGTATCAATTCACCTGTCAGATACCTATGCACAGAGCGATGTCCATACCATCTCACATTCTTGGATATCTTGATTCTGACCAGGATTTGATTAGGAAGTATTCATATGAGGTTTGAAAGCAGAAGTAAGGGAAAAATTTTGATTGTAGGCAACTACAGCCCTGTCAATGACAACCATTAAAAAAACTCCATTCCTTCCCCTTCCTCCCACCCCATCCCCGTGATCCCTGACAACCATCATTCTCTTTTCCCTATGGTGTTCTGTTCAGTCAAGTTTCCTATTCAAAGAGCAAGTTGAGTCCATACACTGGGGAGAGGCATGAACACTGGGTGTACATATTTGCTGATTTTACATAGCTGAGCATGACCCAGAAATAGCCACTCCATCCCCAGTGAAGAACTGAGAAAGAGCAATCAGGTTTTATGGGAGATCAAAGAGCATCAAAGGCGATGCAGTGTCTTCTGTCTTTCATTGACAGTTGAGGGACATACCATTGACTCCCCGGTGAAGCTGTGACCTTCGAAACATTTCACTGAGTAGGACTTCACTTGACTTGAGTTCTGGATAAGTTTGCTTCTGATTCGATTCTTAGGACTAGGCAGCTCTGTTCTGTCCTCATCATGTATCCTTTCTGTGTTGGTGAAGGTCTTAAAAACAGCACCGTTGGCATCTGATCGGATTTTCTGTGCCTTGAGGTGCAATTTGCTCAAGTAGTTGGCTGTTGATTCTGGATTGTACACCTCCAGGGCTCAGAATAGATATGACCTTGGCCCAAGTTTGCCAAGGTTAGACATTCCCATTGGTGACCTTGCCACCTGAGCTTCCAGAGTAACAGCTCCAGGAGCCAATGAAAAGCCCTAATGAAGTAATTTTTTATCATTAAATTTCTAATCATGCCTATTGTTTCCACTTATAATTTAATAGACTTTTTCTTGACTGACCATAAAAAAAACACCTTCCCTTCTGAGGTTTCCAGAGGAAAGGGCTGCTAACAGGTAGTCACTGTAGGGGACATGTTTTCTAGTTAAGGTCTTCCCTCTACTCCCCTACCTCCTAGGGCCACCTGAGCAGTGCTAAGTGAGTAATTAGCGCTCTCCCTGCTGAGTTGGAATAACGGGAGTCTCAGCTAAGAAAGGTCAGAACTGGAGAACAGATCATACTCATTTCTAGTACTTCCTTTGAAACGCCTCATTCTTTAATTTGCACCAGCCTATGAGGAAATTAATCACTCTCATTTCCAGTGTGACCACATCCATATACAGCAGGACCAAGGGAAATTAAATTCACAGTTGTTGTCCTTTGAATGGTGACACTTATTTCAAAATTTAGCACACTCTTTCATGAACATTCATGCTTAACTAATATACTTGTGTCAATAATATTTCAAGTATACACAGCATCCCAGAATTAGTGGCATGAATTATTTCTACAGAAAGAAATGTTTCTAAATTCAGGTTGCCTTACTAATGATCTGTACATTTAATGAGAAAGCATTTGCAAATTTTTTCTATAATTGATTCTTTACTCTGACAAACCTTTGGTTTTTGAAAATCTAGAAATCATAATGATTTCCAATTTGTTTTATGAGAGAAGGAATGTATCATTTCCTACACACAGTTTATGGGATGAGTTAATAGTTAAAATGCTGAGAAAGTAATACCAGAAATTGCATTTTCTTTGCTACTCACCATGCAAAGAAGTGTATGTATCCAAATATGTTAGAAACAGCTTTCTGTATCAGTTGAAACATTTCATCATGTCGCCTACCTACACAGCAGGTCAAGATGCTAAGACTTGTTTGAATATCACCTGGGTTGGTGAGAGTTCACATAATTATTTTATTCGGATGCCAAGATGCAACACATTGTAAGTTTCTAGATAGAAAACACACACAACTATAGGTGAGATTCCCTATGGGATGTGATAATGACCTTGCTAACTTCAAGGTCACTCATTGTTCATTTCAGTGAGAGAAATATATAAGTACAAATGGTTTATTTTTTAAATTTAATTTAGAAGCCAGAAAATAGAAGTAATGCTTGATTCAGAAGTAGACAATTGTTGTTGGGGACATTTAGGCTGAGCAATGTTTTCACTTTGGGCCCTCAAAATCCACTTCAATGTTGCAAGCATTATTGCATCTTTTATTTTTTTAAATATGTTTTTATTGATTTTTTACAGAGAGGAAGAGAGAGGGATAGAGAGTTAGAAACATCAATGAGAGAGAATCATCAGATCAGCTGCCTCCTGCACGCTCCTTACTGGGGATGTGCCCGCAACCAAGGCACATGCCCTTGACTGGAATCGAACCTGGGACCCTTCAGTCCACAGGCCGATGCTCTATCCACTGAGCCAAACCAGTCAGGGCGCATCTTTTATTTTTGTTAAGTGATCCTTTAAAGAGGAAACCTTGGGCTTCGTGGGAGGAACAGGTTGCAAAGTTCAGACCAACTGAGGTCGTCAAATTGGATTTACTGTTGAGTTAAGTAATATTTTCTTACGTTGAGAATGATATGAAAATGGCAGAATCGGTGTTTACGCAGCAGCATAAAAGCACTGAAATTTAAAATTGAGTGTATTATTGTAAAATAAATGGATACAACTTTTGGTTATAATTCAGGCATCTCTCCTTGTCATTATTTGAAAATTATAGTCTTTTAACAAATTATGTTCGAGAAGAAAATTAGACAGTGACATGCAGTCATTCAGTTAAGAATGCCAGCTCCTGAGTCAGAACAATGCTATGAAATGCTGAAGTCACATAACTAGAGAAAAGCTAGAGATACACTGAAAAGCGTCCAATTCTACTGTGCAATTTACCATATCTTTTTCCCCCACTTTTTGAGGACTTACATTTTACAAATACAGTATCTTAAAGGAAGTGTTTCTTTTGATGTGGCATCCGGGAGCAATGAATACCTTAAGCATCGCCCAGCCAGTGTGGTTGAGCGTCAACCCATGAACCAGGAGGTCACAGTTCAGTTCCCAGTCAGGGTACATTTCCGGGTTGTGGGCTCCATCCCCAGTGTGGGGCACACAGGAGGCTGCCGATCAATGATTCTCTCTCATCATTGATGTTTCTATCCTTCTCTCATTATCCCTTCCTTTCTGAAATCAGTGAAAACATATTTAATAAATATTAAATATTGTGTGTATAAATATTCCCTCACTTTTAGTAAATAATCTCATTCCAAGGTCAATTCAGATGGTTGGGTTTAAAATCTGAAGAGCAACTTAATATGACAAGAAAACACACATAACTTACAATACACTGAATAGGACAGGTGTCACTGCTGAAGCCCTAGGATCTCAAGTTCATCGAATGTCCACAGAGCTGACCCTGGAATGATGCAGACATCCGTCTCTTTAGGGTGTGGATGTGGAGAATCACAGCCTTGGTGATGTCTACACAATCACATTTCTTAGACACGGTGCTCTTTCAGTTTTGAGGGAAAGATAGCCAACAAAGTGTATCTGTGAAGTCTCTGTGAAGTTTGGTTAGGTCGTTTTGTGTTCAGTTGTTTCTATTTAAAAACAGAAATTTCAAACTTTAAAGTATGTTGTCATTTCACTTGTTTAAAATATTACTTTTAAGAGATAGCAGCATATATGATTCATGTAAAATCCTGAGCATTCAATAAGACATACACAAGTTTATTCTCCACTTAAAAAATTGAACTGTAATATGATTGAGAGTAGCATGAAGTATTAATGAGAGTTTAAACAATAAGTTCATAGTCACTGCAAAGAAGATGGGTATATGGCCACGGATGACCCAAAGCTCATATGGTAGAAGCTTGTGGAATGTAATTTCGGATTGGTTCAGTTTTCTAGATGAAGGAAGAAGTGTGCCGAAACCGGTTTGGCTCAGTGGATGGAGCGTCGGCCTGCGGACTGAAGGGTCCCAGGTTCGGTTCCGGTCAAGGGCATGTACCTGGGTTGTGGGCACATCCCCAGTGGGAGATGTGCAAGAGGCAGCTGATCGATGTTTCTCTCTCATCGATGTTTCTAACTAACTCTCTGTCTCTCTCCCTTCCTCTCTGTAAAAAAAATCAATAAAATATATTTAAAAAAAAAAAAAAAAAGAAGTGAGCTCTTTAGCTAAGACTGAGGATGAAGGTGGAGGTTATGAAGGTTTAAGGAAGAAAAAAGGATGAAATGTGTCTTAGAGAAAAGGGAATAGACTGAGGAAGTGTAATATGACTGTCCCACAGCATTATGAACCTATTGCTGGGCTCTGCTCACCAATGGGAAGAGAGACAAGTGAGAATGAGTCTGGGTTTCCCTCCTGCCATGTTCAGCTTTGTGGATTGAAGTTGGGAGTAGCAAGAACGTTGGACTTAATCAGGAGAGTAGATTCATCAAGTAAGTAGAAGAAAAAGAGGGATGTAAGGAAGTAGAGTCAAATGCAAGCACCTGTTTCCATAGTGATTGTTCATTAAATTTAAACAGAGGAAAGAGGGGCTACCTGGGGTGAAAATCCTGGAAGAGTTAGGAGATCAATGGGTTTTAAAGGTTGGTGAGGATAAAATATAACGCAGTGGGAACACTGGGGAACATTTTCTGGAAACACCCAGAACAGTGGTCTGAGAGTGTGATGATTGGAATTGAATTTTGGGGAAGCTAATTGTTGTCTGTTTTGAAAGGCTAAGTCCATGACCATGGAAGTCAGTTATTGGATATGGCAAAGTCAGGTTCTCAGTAAATAGGGAATAATATTTTCAGTGGCAAAATTGGGAAAAAATGTATTGCTCATCAATAGGAGATTGGAAAAAAGACCATAAACATATTCTTTTGAATATTATTGCAACACTTTAAATAATGATGTAGGAAAATGTCTGTTGAGATGGAAAATGACCATGGCAAATTGACAAATAGTAAAGATGATTTATAAAACATCATGTTTTGTATAATTGTGTTTTGGAAAATTTACTACATAAATGTGTATATATTTATTGATTTATGTGAATACATAAAGAATAGTGATGCATGCTTGGATGTTCGAAAATGAGTCATCAGTGGTTAAATCTTTAATTTTTATGAACACATATTTTTGACAAAGCAACATTATATCTTTGAAGCTAATATTCAGATGGATACTGAACACATTTAAAAATAATAAAATAGCTATTCTTTTTTAAATTAGTTCAGATTGCTTTTTCCCTCCAAGTACAAAGAAATGTTCTTCAAGTAGAATTTCTTCATCATTCAAATTTTTTAAAATATTACTAAATATCTAATGATTTTTCTACTTAGACATGTGCAGCTTTACTTCAAGATACCTCTATAATTTTATCTTTTTATCTTCAAAATGCAAATTTAATATTTTAATTATATCACATGTTTCTGCAATAGACATTGGTTTCTTCATATGCCCCCATTATTATTGAACTATGAACATTAATATTACTGTGATGTCAGCCATTAATGACGGATACTGAACTTATTTCTTTCTCTTCCCCAGCTACCAGCAATGACCCTTTCTCTGACTCTTTTGAACATGGCTTTGTTTTATTCTGTATTTGTCCAAAAGATAACACTCAGTTGTACAACTTCATTGCAGTGTAATTATACATTCTTTTAACTACACTTAGGGCTCAACTGATCTGAAGCTAGTGACAAAAGTTTAAGTAAAAGCATATAATTAGAGTAGTGCTGAGATATGAAAAAGATAAATTTGGGGAGCTCCACACGTGATTAAGTGTTACTGCTTAATCCCAATTAATAAGCATACCATATAGAGCAAAAAAAAAAAAAAAAAGTAAATTTTTCCCTGAACTCCTAACAGAGAGAATTAGATCCTGGAAGCAGGATTTATTGATGATTCATGGAAATCCATTTCTTTAAAAGCCATTTTAATGACATAAACACACATTGTGATTACCCAGGGCAACATTAAGCATAAAAATACATTGCCTGCAAGGCCGAACAACATTGCAGGAGCACAGCGTGAGCCTGGCGGTCTGTTTTAGGGCAGAGACTGAGGAAAAAGAGAAACATTCATAATAAGCTCCTGTCCATGACTAGGGAAATCTGAATTTCCCTGTGCGGCTCTGGGGGCTGGAGTAAGAACAGACACTGGCTACATGTCATTGGAAAGTTAATTGTATCACGTTTCTATTACTCAGTTACCTCATGCATTCATCCCACTTAAAAATAAATAGGTTATTACTATCATTAAGTACTTGGACTTTTTTTTTTCATCTCCCCTTGTTAGGTTGGCATAGAGAAAATTCTGGTTCACTTTTTTATAAGTCGTAGGGGAAGCAGAAACGTGGCCCTTTAAAGATGGTTTTATAATGCTCTCTGTGGGGGCGAATGGTTTCATGGCTCAGCAGGGTAGCCTATTTTTGTAATATCATTTAATTTTTGGCTTTTTTTCCCCATTGAATCCTTACGCTTGTGATACCTCGCTCTCTTCCCTGACCACAGTATCTGCATAACTTTAACTCAGAATAAGGGCCTGGATGAGTAGTTTCTCTGAAATCAAGCAGAAATGCTATCATATGGCTGCACTGGTGTGGGAGCAATTTGGACCAAGCTCATCCACCAGAGGGTCCCACCCCGGAGTATTTAGTCATCCAACATGATCCCTTCTGGGTCTGAAAGCCAGCCTACTTTCCAAGGTGTGATCTTTACTTTGCCACACATTTCATTACTGTGTCACCTGGAATGCTCCACTGTGTTTTTAAATGAGCTCCTTAAAAGCAGCCTCTCCTGCTCTCAGATAATGAAACAAGCAAAGGAATAGCAATAGCCCAACCAAACAGCTGAGCACACATAATCATCACGAAATTTCACGCTGTGATGTATTATCGCTGGTACCGTCGAGCAGATGTACTATATTTAGTTTTAGTGTCTTGGAAGCAGCAGGGCTTCGGAACTGTGCCTTCGTCCGACCCCATAGGAAACAATTTCATTTTCCATAATTTTCTCTCCTCATGGCAACCGAGGCTGCATTCTCTCCTTTCATGTCACACGCTCCTTTTGGCCATGACTTTCTGGATTCCTCTCTCCTGTTTCTTCTCATGAAATGATGCTGCTGAGAGTGCTGAAAGTGTTGTTGTGCTTCGAGATTCTTTCAGACAAGGAAATCTGGACAATATTTGATTTTGAACTCCTAAGGAGTCATCATTTAGGTTTTAAGCTATCCTCATCTGTGCTGGGCTTTTTGGTTAACTGGACAGGTAACCTCCCTTAATTTCCCTGACGATTTCTGTGCTCACTATGATCTGCTGTCTAGACACCAGTTTTATGGGAGAACCCACCCTTAGAGCTTCCCTGCTGTTGGGCTTATTTAGAAGGGAACCTGGCCTGACCCTAGCAATGCTTTGAGTTTGTTAGACCACTGTGGTCTTGGGTCCCACTCCACCTCTTCTTATCCATAAACAAAACACAGTGACGAAGCTGAAGTACAGATTATAATACCTGTAAAATATCACTTTCTCACCTTTGAATAGTAAGGACCTATTATTGCAAGATATGCAAATACACTTGCTGATAGATTTCCTTTTCATTTTAAACTTTTAAGTATTCACAGTTACAATTACTCACATTGAAAGATGCAATCTGCGAACGAAGACCTATAATGTGAACAGACTCTATTCTGATGAAATGTTAGGTATTTTAATGCGGTGGCGGTTACACAGGTGCATGAATTTGTGAAAATAGTCGAGGTGTACATACACTTAAATGAATGCGTTTTAATTGATGTAAAATATGCCTCAATCAAGCTGGTCTAAAATAAACAGCCAGAACTAGCAGTTCGTTTTGATTCTCAGCCTTGCAATACATGGTAGATTTTGACTCTGCTTCAGTCAGATTAAATCATTAATAGTCTTAACATTTGCCTTTTGATCTATTTCATAAGCTACAGAGGAAACTAATCATTATAAGTAGATTGCTGTTCTTTTTTTTAAAAAAAAAATTATTGATTTCAGAGAGGAAGGGAGAGGGAGAGAGAGATAGAAACATCAATAATGAGAGAGGATAATTGATTAGCTGCCTCCTGCATGCCCCCTATTGGGGATGGAGCCCACACCCGGGGCATGTGCCCTTGACCAGAATTGAACTTGGGACCCTTTAGTCCACAGGCCGATGCGCTATCCACTGAGCCAAGCCAGTCAGGGCAGATGGCTATTCTTCTTAAGCTGCAGTACATTTGAGGGAGTAAGTTAGCTCAACAGGTATTAGCTATGGTTAATGATATGCAAATTCTAAATTTGATTTTTTCTAAACATCAGACAAAAATATTTTAAATCCTTTCAGAATAGTTATTGGAAAAAATACAAATGAAAAATAGACTTGCTTCATGCACCAGGAATATTTGCAACCTGTTTTCATGAATTATGCATATAAAAAGCTAATCACAGCCATTATATTTTACAGATCCCTGTAAACAGCACTGATGTTATGGGGAACAAAGAGGAAGTACTGAGTTGGGATGTCATGACCACTTTCCTGTTGTGCCTACGTTCCAATTTAAATATCATCCAATAGGTTCCCTTTTCCAGGAAAAGATAGACATATGGGATATGTGTTATTTTTTGTCAGAAGTACATATACAGATATTGCTGGTGTCTTTATTAATATATTAATAGCTATGAAGTTTAATTGGAGCGATATAATTCCTATTCCATATGGATCACTCAAGTGTAAGTTAAAAAATAGTAAAGATAGTTATTTGAGTTTTGTCCTTAACAAAAGATGAACGCATAATGCCAAGGTAATTTCTACTTATATTCTGATGAGAGCACCAGCTGTTTATGATAGGGGCCACTTTGTGGTCAACTGATAGGAAAAATCACCCCGATGTTCCACATCCCCCCATCTCCATACTTTGGAACGATGATTTTGTCTCTTCTTCCATCAGGAGAAGGAAACTCTGTGTCCCCCTTTGATTTTGAGTGGACTTTGGTCAGTAGAATATCATAAAGACAATGTCTTGCCTCAAGAAGGCATTGGCTGTGTAGCTCTGTGGGCAGGCGGGGGAGGTCAGGGACCTCCTATTCTGCCTTCTCACTTTGTCTTAAATAGCCATGTATTTCTTTCTTCCTTTTTTTTTTTAACTTGATGCCTTGAAGAGTTTCTTTCAGTAGCTTGTGAATATGCAGCCCATTCTACCCTGTATTTTCAAAACCCTTTTAGTCCAACAGAGGGTAATTATAGCTCCATGAGGAAAAATTCTAAAGATAACTTGGTCACGATTTCATATGTGTTCAAAGTACAAACGGCATTGCGTAAGCAGAAGAAGGACGTTCAGTCTAGTGGTTGATGTCGTTTGCACGATGCTGTGTTATCAGTTAGACTGCTGATTTGTCAGCCTTATCCCATATAATAAAAGCATAGTATGCAAATTGTCCCCTCGACCCGGAGTTTGACCAGGGGGCGGAGCTGTCCGGGGTAAGGGATATCTTTCAAAATCGCCAGCAGTCACAGTTGTGATAGTTTTATCAGTCACATACAAGGACCACATTTAGGATACAATCCCAGAAGTGTAAGCATGTTAATTTTTTCTTTTATAGAAAAATGTTTTAACAATGTCATTCATGAATTTAATTCAATTTAATACAGTGTCTGACCTTTTGCTCCATTGTCCATTTATTATCGCTTGTCTCTCCAACTAGAAAAATGCTAGATGAAGGCAGGGACATTTTATACTTTATGCATCATCTACTCTTTAATATGTGGACACAGGACTAACAGTTATATGTGTTCCATAAACAGTTATTGAAAGAATGAATGAATTCCATTCAGTTTATTTAGCAAAAACTAGACCTTCTTGCAGATGCTATGTGAGTAAGACATTATTTCTACTCTCAAGGATTTAAAACATCAAATGGAGGAGGAAACATATAGGGAGCATTTAATAAAAGTTGAACTGTATTTGTACCAAATAGAGGGAATATATGAACTAAGGTTTTAGAAAGAGAATGAATTTAGAAAAGAAGGAAATGTAATTTACTTCCAGATTGACTCGGTGAATACAGTGATGTGTCACACAGCCCTCAAGACTGAAATCATCATAAAATAAAAGCATCATAAAATAAAGACAGTATCAATATCATACTGAGAAAAGATATTGGTAAAGATATTGAATGTCACCACTAAACTAGAAGGAATCATTGAGGCCACATTAACCAAAAATGTGAATACTTCCATGAGTGCCTCTGTTTCATAAGAGAAGAAATGTTATTGCAGCTCTCTGAACAGTGTGGCTTGGTCAGATTTGTGTTTGAGAAAACTTATTCTGTTGGCGGTACAAGAGATGGATTTGAAGATGAGGAAGTTACCTACAGGGATATCAGTGTGGGGATGATTGCTATAGTTTAGGTGAGAGATAATGAGAACTGGAATTAGAATAGTGATAGTAGGAATGGAGATAAAGAAACAATTTGGAAGTGATATAAAAAAGAGATTGTGCACCAATTTGATATATTTGGTAAGAAAGGAGGATTAAAAAATGCCTCCAGAGTCCTAGACAAGGGTGGGGATGCTAAAACTCTGAATTTAGGTCAGAAACCAAGGAAAAGCAGGTATAAACCTTCTGAATTTATTCTTTATGTACACGCATAAGGAGAGATGCAGAGTGGCCCTTTCCAAAATCTCCCTACTTTATCCATCAAAACCCTCCATAATTTTAATTCAAACTATTTTTCAGTGTCAATTTTACTAATCTGCAATAAATTTTTAGAAAAGTATTTTTATTGACTACAGAGGGGAAGGATGAGGAAGAGAGAGATAGAAACATCAATGATGAGAGAGAATCATGCATCAGCTGCCTCCTGCACACCCCCCCCCCACATTGGGGATCAAGTCCACAACCTGGCCATGTCCCCTGACCGGGAATCAAACCGTGACCTCCTGGTTCATAGGTGGACACCAGCCAGGCAATAAAATTTTTTGATTATACACATCCTATTAAATTTCCTAAGCATAAAGATTATCCCACCATTTTGGTCTATTACGCAATAACTGTATACAACATTCTGTCATTGAGCTTATGGATTAAATCACACAGAGCGCCAATTACTTCCTGATCAGGAACTGTATGCAGGTGACAGTGATAGATTCTGGAGTATAGAGATTCATAAGGCAAAGAAGAATCAGACCTCTAAGAGGGGTGTATGGGCTCTGCCCAACAGTAAGGGAGACGTTTGTCTTTGGGATGGGGTGGGTATCCCAACTATAGCAGTCAAGTGTGTACTGTGCATTCTTGCTTCTATCTGTCAAGCTAATGACCTAAGGATGCTTAAGAACTAATGTCTTTTCAATTCCTTCTCTGATTACTCTCATAGCGGTTTATCCCTGGTATAAACATATGCATTACTACATCAGTCATTCTCTTAGAATTTTTAATTGAAATTATTGAGATCATTCTAAATTCACAATGCAGTTGCGAGAAATAATAAACAGATTCCTTGTACAGTTTGTCTCCCTCCCAATGTAACATTGTACAAAACTATAGTATAATCTTTCAACAAGAATATTAGGATGGATGCAATTCATCAATTGTATTCAGATTTTCCCAGATTTACTTGTACCATGTGCGTGCATGCGTGTGTGTGTGTGTGTGCGCGCGCATGCACGTGCGTGTGTGTGTAATGAATTCCATACAACGCTATGTGAATAGGATCATACAGTATGTGACTTTTGGGTTGGCTTATTTTCATTCAGCATAAGTCTCTGGGTATTCGTCTAAGTGGTTATGTGTAACAATAGTTCATTCCTTTTTATTGATGACAGTATTCCATTGTGTAGATGTGTCAGTTTGTTTAACCGTTCACCCTTTTAAGTATATCTGAGCTGATTTCAGGTTTTGGCTAGTATAAATAAAGCTGTGGCAGATTCTTGTATAGGTATTCATTTAATGATAAGTTTTCATTTCTCTGGGATAAATGCTCAAAACTACATTTGATGGATGATATGAATAAAGACATATTTATAAGAAAATACCAACTGTTTTTCAGAGTGGCTGTATCACTATCCATCACACAAACAATGGGTGAATGACTCAGTTTCTCTGAGTCTTTCCCTGAATTTTGTGTCATCACTATTTTTTCTTTTAGCCACACCCAAATCTTTATACCATATTCCTTGCATAGATAGAATGACTACAAATAACTTTAAAATTAAAATTGTATTGACCTCATATTCATCATGCAGTTAAATAAAACATTGTCTGAACACAAAGTAATCAAAGTAAGTGAATGAATGCTGGTATCCTTATATGATAGCACTGCCTTGTTGCTTTTGAGTATGCATCATATCAGTAAGACCCTTCAGTTTACAATATTAGATGAATTTCCAATCTACTTTCCATTAGCCCTGTGAACCACAACTTAATATTAATGATTGCTAGTAGCATGTCAATATTATGGAAGTGTCGCAGTACTTGGTATTTGGAAGTCCTAAAGTCTAATTGACTATATAGAAATCCTTATTACACACTGTCTTCCAGAGCAAATCAGGAATTCTGTGTATTTACTTAGTTGCTTATTATTTGCTCATGCATTCATTCATTATTATCTTCTTTTCTTCCTTTTTGAATAAGTATTATTTGTATATAGTCCAAAATTTAAAAGATACATTAAGGTAAAAGGTAAAAAAAATTCTATTTTCTTTTTCTATATACTCTGTTTCCACTTTTTTTCACTCATCATAGATTACAGTTTTAGATTCCTTTGTTTATATGACACATTTTGCAGCAAATTGTTCAGGCAAATTACTGCTGTTTGCATATTAATGGAGTGACCATGAGTACCAATTTATATTATGGAAATATCAAAAGTGAACTTGAAAATTGAGGTTTAGTTGTTAGTATTTAATTCCCAAATCATAAACATTGTATGTGCCTAACATTTAATGAGAGCTACTTCTATTTTCTGAGTTTAAAACATTGTGCTAACTGAACTTACAAGAGCATGTTAGCTCAGGTAGACTATTATGATGAAACAAAGACAGTGAAACTATACTACAAGAATTCACATGAAAGGAGATTTTTTCTTTCTTTTTTTAAATATATATATTTTTTATTTCAGAGAGAAAGGGAGGGGGGAGAGAGATAGCCACATCAATGATGGGAATTATTGATAGGCTGCTTCCTGCATGCCCACTACTGGGAGCAAGCCTGCAATCTGGGCATGTGCCCTGATCAGGAATTGAACCAAGACCTCCTGGTTCATGGGTGATGCGCAACCACTGCGCCACACCAGCCAGGCAGGGACATTTTCTTCTGTATAGGCCACGTCAGATTGTTGCTCACACACCAGTTGGAGTCGCGTTGGGTTCTTACAGGTCAGAGTTTGATGTGGGAAGAGTTGTCGCCCTGCTGAGCCTGGAGAGAACAGGAAGTGTGAAAGGAATCCATCAGATAATTGCCACTCAGAAGATGTGAAACTCAATTAATCCTTTCTAAACAGAGAAATGAGGACAGCCACGCTTGCCTCCATGCTGACGAAGGTCCTATCCTAAAGCAGATGCTTGGGTTAGCTGGAAAAGAGGATCCAAAAGGGCATGTTAAACCCAGTGCCTCCCTGAGAGACAAAGAGACTTGTTACATTCCCAACGGTGCGAGCCTATGATGAATGTATAATCTATATATATGTTTTGACTTTAAAATGTTGCTTCTTTAAATAGAACATTTGGACACCCTTTTTAGCTGTGAAATTTTAACAAGATGTTTTCCAAAGAAGAGACATTCTGGACATTAATTCTTGCTTCTGCTGAAGTGGAGTTGACAAAGGTCAGAAGGGGTGGGGGCCCCCTGCCCCTCCTTTTGCTGTCCAGCCTGCGGAACGGCAGGGTCCTCCAAAGGAAAGGCCGGGAGTGGTGTTGCCTGTAATGAATAGTGCTGTTTTGCTACTTGACCTTCAAGATAGCCTGAAAATTTCAAGTCAGAGATCAGTGTGGAAAAGCAAATGGATGAGCAGGAACACTGTATTCTTACAGCTGCTCACTCTTTAAAAGGGGACCAAAGCAATTTCTCTGTTCCCTGGATAATGGTAAACTTTTCAAATAACTAGAAAAAAAATGTATAAAAAATCTACTGGAACATGAGGAGAAGTGAATGTTTTGAGTGGCATTTTCAAGACCTTGAGTCATGTAAAGAATATGGAAACAATCTGTCTTCTCAAAGGGCTCTTCAAATGCTGGATATAACCAAAATTAGAAATGAGGTAAGCTTAGAGGATTTGGAGGAAATGCCAAGAGAAGTTCACACACACACACACACACACACACACACACACACACACACACACAGCCACAAAGAACAAAACAATAACAGAAGACCACATGTCAAGCTAGATCCTAAGTAGTCTAAAAACTGGAGTCAAAGGGTGCATTATCAGATATAAAGCTGAGAAAAATACAAACTTGTAACAAAAACAAAGTAAAAACACTGAAAGTAACTTTTCTGAGATTTTCTGGAAAAGTAGGAATTAGAATAAAAAAGGCATTTAACTTGTTACCTTTTTGTTTGGTTTTTATTTTTATAATTTCTACTGACTTAAATTCCTTCAATCTTACATATATATGAAAATAGATGAAAATGGGTATATTTAATTCTAACAAGATAAAGAACAATTATTATGCATATACTCATGCAGATTCAAAAAGACATTAGTCTAAAATGATCATATTGTTATAATATTTATTATAAAAATGAAAGTACTAGAGTAGTGCTTTAGAGAGTAAATAACAATTTTCATTTGAATAAAAGACTTTATTAATATAGCCACTTTTTTCAAGTGAGCATTTCTGTAGTTCAGATTAACTCATTCATGACTGAAAGAAAGGCGAATGACATTGTCAAAAGGTGGAAACCATCTTGATCCACATGATGTTTTTCCAATGCACTTACGTTTTTTGCTCCCAAGTGAATGGGGCTAAAGACACAGAACACTCAACCAGCTGGCCTCAGCAACCCTTTAAACCTCCATCCTGTACCTAATGCCCCAGCAGCCTCATGGTCTCCCTTTTTTCTCTTAGTTTGGCTACGCGTGCTGTGCAGGTAATGTTGATGGCACTGTTCTCCCTGATATTTGCACATTTTATCCTTCCTTTTATTTTATTTTTTAAAATATATTCTTATTGATTTCAGAGAGGAAGAGAGAGGGAGAGAGAGATAGAAACATCAGTGCTGAGAGAGAATCATTGATCGGGTGCCTCCTGCACGCCCCCTACTTAGGGATTGAGCCTGCAACTCAGACATTTGCCCTGACTGGAATTGAACCTGGGACCCTCCACTCCGCAGGCCAATGTTCTATCCACTGAGCCAGATTGGCTGTATTTTATCCTTGTTTTTAAAACTCCGTAGTCCCACCCCCTTCCTTAAACACCTTTAAACAAGCCAAATTAAAACGTGTACTTCCACATTTTTCAAATGATAAAACCATTCTTGATTCTTTTTAAAAAATATATTTTTATTGATTTCAGAGTGGATGGAAGAGGGAGAGAGAGATAGAAACACCCATGATGAGAGAGAATCATGGATTGGTTGCCTCCTGCAAGTCCCCAAATGGGGATCGAGCCCACAACCCGGTCAACACATGACTGGAATCAAACCTGGGACCTTTCAGTTCACAGGCCAATGATCTATCCACTGAGCCAAACCGGCTAAGGCGCTTTTTGATTCTAATATATTTTTTATGTATTAGGAATTTAATGTTATTTTAGTGATGATGCTTTTATTTTTATTTTTTTATTTTTATTTATTATTTTTTAAAAATATATTTTATTGATTTTTCACAGAGAGGAAGGGAGAGAGATAGAGAGAGTTAGAAACATCGATGAGAGAGAAACATCGATCAGCTGCCTCTTGCACATCCCCCACCGGGGATGTGCTCGCAACCCAGGTACATGCCCTTGACCGGAATCGAACCCGGGACCTCTCAGTCCGCAGGCTGATGCTCTATCCACTGAGCCAAACCGGTTTCGGCATGCTTTTATTTTTAAAAGCATGAATGAGTGTGCTCATTGCAAAGTTTCTTAGGATTTTGTTGGTCTGCCTCAAACCTGTTTCTCAGTAGGTTTCCATATTTCTCATGTGCAGATTTGCTTCATGCTATTTTACCCCAAAATGCATCTATTGCATTATTGTAGATTGTCGATGTATAATAAAAAAAAAATTAGGACTCAAAAGAGGATCCTATAATTGATCCTGGTACTTGATTATAATTGACATATTTATACTACAGAATGCTTTATCACAAAGTCATAATCAGGAAATATACAAATATGAAATCATAGTCTGCTTCTCTCCTGTAATTTTCTTACACTTGTATTCAACATATACTCTTGATTCTGGACAGTCAAGGTCTAGTTTAGAACTGGAACAGAGAGTCTGTACCAAAAATGTATTGGCCACTTCACCAGGTTAAGAACTAGAGCTATATACTATCGGTAGGGCCTCATAATACACCCCTGCATAATTCCATATTGCAATCAACTCTACAAAATGTTGCCTGCATGTTATCATAGTATTCACAGATATTAGTACCGGCTTTTATTTCAATGGTGAGATGCCAACTGGAAGAGACCTCAGAGAAGAGGAAAATTGCTATTATTAAGTGGAACAAAATGAGTATCTGCCCAAAAGTCTCCGGATATGCTGATCTGGGATAAATAGGAACCTACTCTCAGCGAGGGAGGAACTAACAGAGAACCGAGCACAATTTGAGAATTCTGGGTCATCCATCACAACCTAATGACAAGGCTTCCGTGATAGAACTGGGCACACTCGCTGCTATAACAAGCGTTAGTCCCTGGCAGGGCCGGGAACGCAGCGCTCAGTCACTTTCTGAAACAGTATTCTGACAGGAATGATCTGAACTCAATTTATTTCTTCCCTAGAAAGACTTTTAAAAGCTGAGAAAGAATGAGACGAATTTATAGGCCTTCTGCATCTACAGAAATCCGTAGCTTCTCTTGTCAATACAAGGGCTTACCTTCCTCCATTGATCAAAAAACCCAGTCAATTATTTTTCTTTTAATCAGTCAATTGTTTAAAATATATTCTTTGTGGTCATGAATGTTTTCCTCCTTCTAGGTCATGTGTTTGAAAATAAAATTTAGGTTTTGAGAATGGGTGTTCTGATGGCTACCCTAGTGACACTGGAAATGTAGAGCTGGTGTTTACAAAGACATAATTATCACAGCTTTGCTTTTATTCTCTGAGCTAAAGTGTATGCATAAATTTAATACCATTAGACTTAGAAGATTTACCATGGAAGCCAGAATGATTCAGAAGCTATATTTTAATACAGCTTTCCCTTGATCTGATTACTATTTAACTTGCAATTCATATGTATAAATTGAAAACTCTACTCTGGTCCCTACCTAGTTTTGTCATTAACTAATTGTGTAATCACATTTTTGTATGTGAAAAGTGAACATTTTCTAAATATTCAAGCTTTACATTTTTCTGTTTGTGTTATTTCATGTGTTTAAAATCAAATTTAATTTTAACAATGATTATCACCAAACTTACAGGAAAAAAGTAGGTCAAACACCAAGCATTTTCTCTCTCAGGTTCTTTTGGCAGAATTCTGATTTACTTTCGTATATGTGGCCATGGACCTGCCAATCGCAGAACAGTGATAGCACAGAGCTAAATGAACTGTAAATACTCTCTTTCAGCCATTCTGATATCCAGCTGAATAAACTCAGTCACCTATCAGTAGACAGACTGAGTCAATATATTGCAACAGATGGATGTGCAGAGGTGATCATGGGTATGATTTAGGAACAAAAGACTGGATGTAATTGGAATTATTTTGGAGTAAGTTCCAGAGCCTGAGCAAAAATCCACATATATAAAAGCTGGTTCTTGAATAAAAACTATGTAACAACCCCTGAGAGTTTCCATGCTTTAGTTGTAGGATATATGTCTACCAATATAAATAATAATTCACCATCCATAACTAACAGGGTTTCTGAAGTGCAGTGTAACATAATGGTGTGTGTTTTCTCCACTGGTAGCAATGGACAAATAACCCAGTTCAATTGCTATTAATACAACCTTGGAAAATGGGAATAATGAAAAGCTACACAATTATGTGTCAGAAGTAATTGTGGAGACAGCTAAAGTTTCCTATTATACAAATGAAGATCCAGTTGGAACACCAACATGTTTTTATAAAAAGGCCCTTAGATAGTTCAGTCTTGCTAGAAATTAGTACTTTGATCAAGTTCAGAGAGAATATGTTTATTTATTCAGTAGATTTAAAAAGCAAATGCTATTGAATTACCTACATATATCTAGATTATTCTCACTATGAAGAGATGTGTGCCCAGCAAGTGTTGCTCATTGGTTGAGTGCCAACCTATGAACCAGAAGTCACGGTTTTATTCTCTGTCAGGGCACATGCGTGGGTTGTGGGCTCGATCCCCAGTGTGGGGTGTGCAGGAGGCAGCCCATCAGTCATTCTCTCTCATCATTGATGTTTCTGTCTCTCTCCCTTCCTCTTTGAAATCAATGAAATACACATGTTTTAACAAAAGAGATATGAAACAAAATTTATACTTTAGCAGATGCTGAAAATAAACTTTCATTACTGTCGTCTTCTATAACTTTACGATACTAATCTTGAAGATCCTCCTTTTTGTTACAACGATGTACCTTCCATATCTTTAGTTTTAATAAACGTTTATTTAGTGTGACTTTCAGGATGTCAGGGTTCTACTTCCCAGACAGCAGCCTGACAAACTCCAGGGACACACTCCCCACAAAAGAAGCGAAGCGGGTGCAGACCATTAAAAATACCACTTAAAGTCTCCGGAAGTGGTCCTAAGGGCATACAACAAAGGAAGACACATTTCTTCAGGTCAATCTAGGAAAACCCTTTAGCAACAGCCGGATTCTGTGACCACTTCCCCCAGCTCTGCAACACACTGGAGCTCTATCTGCTCCAGATGATGTAGCCAACAGGTGGGGACCTCTCTCCCATCAATTCTCCCTCAAGATGTACTCTGCCTCCCTGGGAGGAGCAGGACATGAGCCTTTCCCGCCCTCTCCCACCCCCAGTAGAAGAGGCTACATCACTGGTGAGTGTAGTCAAGAGTCTGGGATCCTTGGTCGCACGCAGCTCCCACTGACTGGATGGAGGGTCTTTTCCAGACTCTTCTTCATGACTAGGCTATTTTCTGAGTTTGTGCCTTTTATGGTGTTTTCCCCCAGCTTCTTCATGTATTTTACCCCACCAGTTTTGTAGTTCATTTCATTTTTCATTCCCCAGATTTATCTGGCCATTTATTGCCTTCATTCTTCATGCAGAACTGAGGGCTATGTAAACAAACTAGACAAACAAAAACTTATGAATATTTTTTCTTAACTGCATTTCCCTTGAAGATCTTTAAAAACGAGAATAATCAACTTCTTTTTTATTTCCTCACCATGCACGAAGGCTTGTTTACTTATTTAGTTCATACTAGTATTATTATTTGTTCTAACTCATTTGGTTTTTAAAATGTGTTTGCTGTCTTTCACAGACCATTTTTTCCTTTGAATATTCTTTTGAGTGACTGCACAGCTAGAACTGGGATAAAAATCAATCTGTAGTCCCAATCATGCTCATAGTTGTGCATCTTATTTAGTAGGAAAAGATTTGTGGCTTTGGTCTAATTATTAAAGAAGTATGTTGTTGAAAGTGAAACCTCTTTAATAATAAAATAACAGCAAAGCATGTCAGGGCATTACTTGGAATGTTTATGGTCTCCTAATACATGAATTAATAGAGAAGTTTTGAGAAACTATCTTGGCCTTAGATTTAATTAAGTAACACCTGAACCATAGCTGAACTGCGGTGTAGTACACAGTGTGAAATGGAATTTTTAATGCAAAGGTTAATGAGTTAATTAGCCACATTTAAATGTTTAATTCAAATAAATGCTCAACCAGTTTTTTTGTCAAGTTCAGCCATTTCTGCCCCCTCTGCTTATTTACTCTAAGAGTGCTTCCCCTTGAGGTTTGATAAATGGGATAACATATAAGATTGGGGAGAGGAAATACAAGAATTTGATGATGTTATTATACATGATATATGAATACATGAGAAAAGCTGCTGAGTATTGTTAATCTGATAATGATAGAGAAGTCAAGCTCTGGCCAGCTTTTTTTAAAAAAACATATTTTTATTGATTTTAAAGAGCAGGGGAGAGGGAGAGAGCGTCAGAGACATCAGTGATGAGAGAGAATCATTGATTGGCTGCCTCCTGCACGCCCCCTACTGGGGATCGATCCTACAACCCGGGCATGTGCCCTTGACTGGACTAGAACCAGGCCTACGCTCTGTGCACTGAGCCAAGCCAGCTAGGGCATCTGGCCAGCTTTTATGGTCATTGCGACATTACATTTTGTTCGAATTACTTTTCTTTCTTTGATGGATTGTAAATCATCTGAAAAGTAAATAATTCAAAGATTCTTTAATAAATCCATTTCCCACTTTTCTTGTTACCCATGAGTAATTTCACTCCAGGCTTTTTAACGAAGTAGCATACCCAGCCTCACAAAGAAAAATAAACAACAATGCTTGAATGTATATCAGGTACTCTTGTTCTCTCTCTCTCTCTCTCTCTCTCTCTCTCTCTCTCTCTCTCTCTCTCTCTCTCATCTCTGTCTCTTTGTTCTTTGCTTCTGAAATATGAACAGCTTTATTTTCAGCATAAGAATGTAGGAAAACATCTTTAAAAGTCTTTTCTACTGATTGTTTAATGGAGTTTAGAAATACTTACATATTATACACATGATTTGCTAACACTGAGGAAATTATGCTTGGCATTTTTGTATTATAATATTTTAAATAAAAATGTAATTTTAGCAATAATAAAGTAATATCCTAGACCTATCTCTTGCTCATAAGATGGAGCCTAATATCACTTATTATAAATCGACAAATAATTTTAATTGGCTATGCAGCTCAACATACCCCTATCTGTATGCCTGTGGTTTATTTTAGTATCTTGCTTCATCTCTGTCATTTGCGGTTTTGCGTTTTAAGCTATATCTTTCCTTTCAAACTGCCAACACCACAATTTTCCATTGGAATGGATCCACATTAATTAGCTCTATCGCTTTTACCCACTGTATTTCTTTTATCTGCAAACCCTCCTTACACTTCTGGCGTAAATGCGATTTGCTCATCAGCGTTAAACACATCAACCATAATGCTACTCTCAAAACAAAATTGCAGGATTATTCTGAGAAAACAAGCACTTGACTCCTTTTCAAAATGGTCCTCAATTATTCCTTAATTCAAAAGAGAAAATTGAAGTCACACTCCTGTTGCTGTACCATGGAACCAGGATTTCAGCGAAGCCAGACTGGAGCCAATCACAAATACTTCTAAAATGTGATATGAATAAGTTTTCAATAAAAAGGCTCCATACCTCAAGTACACACTTCAATGAAGAATTGAGGGTTAAATTTACTCTATGGGAAAAGAAAGACTAATTTTAGTAACAAGTATAGCAAAAGGTAGGGCATATGGTAATTCATCCTTTTGTACTTTAACATATTTTGTTTTAGTCTAGAAAGTTATCAATTACTGTATAGATATTATCAACAGAGAATTGTAACCCTTCCAGGATTTTCATGTAATCACCAATATGAATTAGTTAAGATTCTCGAAGCTTCTCATAGGGAAATATAAAGCAAGTTGAAGTTCCATTCATAATTAACCTTTTCATTGCAACTTCAAATATATGCAACAGTCACAGAACAAATATGAATTTAAGAGTTTGTTTTCCCCTTACATGACGTTTACTATATGTCTTACTCCAAACCTTCACATAATAAATAAACAAAAAACTCATGATTACTCTCTTTATTTTTGAATGTACAGCTATCTTTTAAACTAATGTTTTTGCTCCTAATAATTATCATAGAAGGCTCATCTTCCTCACATAAGAGAATTCTGATTTTGTTCTCTCAGTTTGTTCTCCACTTGTTCCCTCTTAGTTAGCATTTCTCTACTAGACAGTTTTCTTAGGTGCTGGCAGTGCACTACCTGGAGAAAAGGCAGGGGTAGAAGCAGTAAAGGTGGGAAGTGAGGATTGGGAGGAGGAAATTTTATATATATATATATTTTTTTTTCCCAGAGAGGAAGGGAGAGAGAGAAAGATATCAATGATGGGAGAGAATCATAGATTGGCTGTCTCCTGCACGCCCCCACTGGGGATTGAGCTTGCAACCTGGGCATGTGTCCTTGACCCTAAAGCCCCCAATCCATCGCTCTGTCTACTGAGCAACACCGGCTAGGACCGGAGCAGGAAATGTATAGGACATTGGGAGAAGGGGTACTTCTAGACAGGACTGGGAAGCTCTGCTTCATGCAGCCATTCACAAACGATATCACATTTCTCTGTCTTTGATTTACCATCTGTCAGGGTGTGGATTTTGTCTATATCGTCTAAAGGGCTTAATACTGTCACATCAGGTTCTAGAAGTGGGACTTGGGGGAAGAGGCAGGGAAAGGTGTATAACTTTAGTTGGAGGCTATCACTGAGAAGTTGCACATGACTCTTCTGTTCACAATTTATTTGGCAGAACAGTTACTTGGTTACATAGAGATCCGAGGTTTGCTGGTTGGCCATGTAAGACTCAAAGTAGTGGTTTCCACCACTAAAATAAAAATGGACAGAATAGAATTGGAATATATATTGAAAAAATATTTTTGATACACATATTTATATATATATATTCAATATTTTTAAAATACGTGTGTATTTAAAACAATAAATTCATATTTAACAGACAATATTATCTGCTACACAATTAATTGGGTCTGAGCTCTCCTTCCATTCATGAAAACATAAAACATCTTGCTCAAAAGCATGTCATTGACCCCAACTAACAGAGTTTTAAGTAAATAATATCCACCCCTTATAATGTTATTGTTGATTGTATCCAATATGAATATTTGCAGTACTTGCTGCAAGAAAAATAGCATATTACATTTAACTTTTAAAATTTGAGTCTTACTCCTAAATATCAATTCTATTTACAAACATATTTTATGCCCCAATTTGTTCCACTGAAGAAAAGGTACCTTGAATGAAGAAATATGTAGGTCATCATTAAGATTTGGCATAATTTTAATCATTGTCAACTCCAGAAAATAAGGGGCTACATTTATATAAAAATTATTTGTTCTCAAATTATTCTTTTAAATTGGGAATATCCAAATCAGTTATGAGAGTAGCATGAGGAAATGAAACCAAATTAGAAATTATTTAAAATATACTCATAAGATGCATGCCTTATCTTCTTATGTATTTTCTTATTTCCTGAAGAATAATTCCAGATTTCAAGTAAACACACTAAGTAATGTAACTTGCATATTAAATGTTAATCAGTTCCAAATTATGAAGCACATCTTAAATGTAGAATATTCTGCTCACCTGTAGGTTACTGGTCATAAAGCTGAGAAATCAGCTCATGTAAGTTACATTAATTGTAAATCACAAACATTATTCCTGGTGCCAAGTTTATAATTGAGACCGTTTATTCTCCGGGATGTGCTAAAGCAGGTGTGGGCATCACTGAGAGGAGCCATGCCTGCATTTCTCATTGTTGCTTGGTAATTGCCTAATTTTTTCCTTGACATTTCCTCATAGAAAAATTCCAATTACAAATGTGATGTTTTCATCCACCCGGTGTTTTAGTCCTCCAATCACTGTTTCAAAAGTTTCAACCCATGGCCATGCTGTTTTCTTTCAATTAATTTATAATAATAGGGTGCATTTATTCTGATGTGGCAAAGGCATAATATGCTAATAGCTATACAAGCTGACTTCCTGGCTTTAGAAGCAGAAATGATGTAGACATCAGTATTGGCTGAAATCGATGAAATTACTCCTATACAACAACTCATTTGGTCAAGCTAGAGGGCGCCTCACCTCTTTATGTTTGTGTATTATCCGTAGACGTGTTTTATCAACATGGCATATAGGGGTAAAGGGGGTTGAAAAGGAGCACATTAATAAATGTGAGCGATCCCCTCCACCTTGAAA
This sequence comes from Myotis daubentonii, assembly GCF_963259705.1. NCBI lineage: Eukaryota > Metazoa > Chordata > Mammalia > Chiroptera > Vespertilionidae > Myotis > Myotis daubentonii. The sequence goes on from NC_081859.1 coordinate 10,498,211, forward strand.
TAAAAGTCAACCTTTGTTTATAAAAGGTTATGTAAAACCATTATCCATATTTTTAATCAAGTAGAACATCAATTTCATTTTCAATTGCTCTATAGTCTCCTCCCATGTCATTTATCATATTATTGAGTCACAGTTAAAGGTTTTAAGAAGAGGCATAGAAACATATAGAAAAGTCTTCCACTGATAATTGCTCACTATAATTTTTGCTGAGAAATTTTGGCTTTATTTGGGGGTAGGGGGAGCTTTTACTGAGGCAGAGCCTGAGAAACAATTTATAAAGTCAAAATTTAGTAGATACCTAATGCATCCCTGTTAGTAGAATTTGTCCTCTCTTAAGTAGGTCACCGCCATGGAAGTTTCTTTTAGAATCACAAATATAGTCCCATAAGGAAATAAACACTAATGCTTTTTAAATGTACATTTTAAAGATTTTTAAACATTTATTTTCGGATGAAGTAGCTTTTGATTCTAAAGCCATTGGGACTTCTGTTCCTACTAGAAGCCCGGTGTACGAATTTGTGCATGGATGGGGTCCCGCAGGCCTGCCCCGATGGGGGCCCATTGGGGTCAGGCCGGCAGGGGGGAGGAGATGGGGGAGGTTGGCTGGCTGGCCCTGCCCTCAATCGGGGGGATGTGATCAGGAGTGGGCTGGCGGGGAGGGGGAGGGGTCACAGGAGGTTGGGGGGGCCAATCGGGGGCCCGATTGGGCTGGTTGGTCATCACAGTGTGCGCCATAGCGACCGGTCATTCTGGTCACTTGGGTTTTATATATAGATACATTTTCTCCTCTCATTTTTAAATTGGTTGACTTTGATATAAATTTTATTCATTTTAATAAATGTTGATATAAAAGGAGAATAGGCTGCATAACCAAAGATGATGCACAGTAAAGACAGGGATCTGTAGGAACCAGATTATATGTAGGTAACAGGCAGGTAAGAAGGGATGCATTGAATGCTAATGGGAGGAAAGGAAGCTGAGTGCCAAAGCAGGTTACTAGGGAGGATTGGTGGGGATTAGTGAGAGCCCCATCATCTGATTTTCTTGTCCAAAGTTCTCTGCTAGTGGTGGCCAAGCCTGCAGAACAAAGTAACACCCAATACTGGCCCCAAAATAGAACTAAAAAACCCTAAAGAACAAAAAATACGTACTGAAGGAGCAGTACTAATATTTAGTGTGTGGTGAGAAGGCTGAGGCAGTCATTTAAGGTACTGCAGTCACCCAGGTTGCACTACCTGTGCCCCCCACACCCTGTGCCAAGGAGGACACTCTTTCCTGTATTGGGTGCCTACGTCCAGGAAGTGTGCCAAGGGGAAGCACTATCAGTGTGCTATCGATGTATTGCCAGCTCAAACGGCACGTCTGTACTTCGAATGGATAAGAGCAGAAGAATTTGCCTCCGTTCTTGCCAGACTCTATTATGGTCAAGAGACTATTCCATGGAAAATAAGTAAGGCTTAAGCCTGTTATCACAGAGTTTATTGAAACGAATAAGCCATCGCTTCAGGCGAAAGTCTATACAAATCAGTTTGATAAACCTAACTACCACTTTTTATAACACCTTTGGGCCCCTTCGAAATGGTGTCCAAGCACCATACAGTGAATGGCTGATGTTCCCCAGAAGGCACCGAGACATTGATTTAACTGAACTTTTTCCAAACACGGAGCAGTTCCCATTCTTCTTAGTTTCCCAAAATCAGGGGCAAAGCAGAATTCAAGCATATCCTGACAGCCCTTCATTTCAACTCTTAAAAGACTCCAATGCCTTATATTAGCCTTTTATTTGCATCTTCAGTATCATTAGCTCAGTTTAGTAGCCTTCGATTGCACTTTCTTTTTAGCTCAGCCTTATTACGTTGCAAGCTATGTTAGTACATAAAGAGCCTGATTTACAAGGATATTCCCACTGCTCTCACATGAACTACTGTCTAGTACTCTTTTACCACCTGTTCTGATGCCTGTCCATGTCATCACCTATGCGCCACCTACCTTTACGGTCTATGTTCATTTCAGATTTGTTTTGCTAAAACTGAATTGTGTGTATACCAGTCTTTATATTTTTGCATATAATTTTGGCATGCCCAAAACTATGATTAGCCAGTTTTAGATAGTCTCATTCTATCTTCCATGTCCTATAAACTCTATTGGCTTTTCCTATATTTAAATCTCTGTCTTTCCCTCTAAAGTTTGGTATTTAGTATGTAGTTAAGTGCATAGATATACAAGTTAGCATTCAGTGAGATAAGATGGCATGAGAGTTAATGCTCTTTAGGATTTTGCATGGACTTCCTTCGGAGAGTATATAAAATACAAAGCACTAATGAGACAGAGTCTTGAACAAGCCTGCGTACCTTCCTATAGTAATACACTCGTTAAATCTTGCATTTTTATAATCCTTAAAATGACTAGCTTAATTTTTAGATAAATATTAGCATCCAACATATGCATATTTCCCCAAGTTGCCAAATTGCTTATTTACTTCTTTGAAACTGGTGGGTTGAATATATTTTATTCTGCTATTTGAAGAGACTTTTATTGTGCTAAAAATTTATTCAAGTGAGTAGGCTTTCTATCATTTAAGCAAAGCCTCTAGTATAAGTCTGGATTTTGAAAAAGACACAGATTTCTCCATGTCCTCAGCTTTGCTTGTCATCCTGTTGGTCTTTACTCTCCCTCCCCTGCTGCTCCTCATACGTGTGTGCGTATTGTAACATCTCATACTCATGGATGCTATTATGTTTCCACTCCTTGTATTTGGTAAAAATCCAGTTGTTTTTCCTTTCTCTTCTTTCTAGAACGTGCATTGCACATAATAACCCTCTTTGTTCGCCAATTCTAAAAGCACATCATTTGTTGTCTCTTAGCAACGGACTAGGAGGCTACCAGATGTATTTATTTTTGTGCTTCATTTCTGACGTGAAGTAGGCAAACTGCATATCATTCAAGGGATGGCTAAAAGGACTTCTTTATAGTCAACAAGACTATTGCAGGGGCTATATAAAAAGTCTTAATGCATTTTGCTTAGCTTTATTTTTAAGACATTCCAACATAATTGATCGTGCTTATTATAAGAAAAAAACAGGTTGAGGGTTGAAACCACTCTCCCCACCAAAATTTTCAAAATGAACTCAGGTTAATACAGAAGAATGATTAAGTAAGACTTAATAGGAGTGCTGGCTGAACACGCAATTTAAGACAAATGTGAATGAAGTATCTTTAAAGGACACCGCCCCTGATCATTATGTTCTGCTCTAGGAATCTAGGACAACACTTGAAAATGCAAAGAGTTTCCTAATTCCTTTTGGTAAAAAAAATAAAGTTGAATTCACTTTAAGTAGGAAATTTACCGATTATACTATCCAAAGATATCACTTTGTGCTCTGCACTCAATTTAGAATGATTATTCTTCCTCAAGGTGAGGACAGTGTTCGTTTGGAAGCTGGGTTGGGAGACACAGAGAGACTGTGAATCAGTGTGTGTGATGGTTTCCCAGAGTCTCTGTAACAAACTGCCACAAATTGAAGGGCTTAAAACAACACCAATGTATTTTCTTTTTTTAAAACATACTTTTATTGATTTCAGAGAAGAAGGGAGAGTGCGAGAGAAATAGAAACATCAATGATGAGAGAGAATCATGGATTGGCTGCCTCCCACATGCCCCACACAGGGGACTGAGCCTGCAAACCCGGGCATGCGCCCTGACCTGGAATCTAACCATGACCTCTTGGTTCATAGGTCGATGTTTAACTACTGAACCACGCCAGCCTGGCAGTTTTCTTACAGTCCTTCTGATGGCTCTGAGGAGGGCATCCATTGACTTGTTTTTGTTTTGTTTGTTTGTGTTTTGCTTTTGCTGGCTGCCTGTGCTCCTTGGCTTCCTATATTTTCAAATTACATCTCCATCCACCGCATCTGCATCATGTTGCTTTCCTCCTTGAACCCCCTTGTATGGGCCCTGGATGCTCAGCAAATAAAACGGTGCTATTTCACTAAATATCAAATGCGCATTTGAGAATAATCAGAATTGCCTTTTGACCACACATAGGTTATTGGCAGCAGATAGGCAGCTAGAGTTAATGGACTGTGGACCCTACAATCCATCCATTGTCGCATAGCTGCTATGCAGTGACACAATCGATTCAGGTGCTTTCCAATCCGCTACACAGCACCGGGTCTCCGAGAAATCCAACCTCAATATGTCATCACACAGGTACTTAAACATTAGAAAAGATGTAGAAAAGCTTCAAGAGGTTTGAAACTGGGAAAGCCTGACAAAGGATTTATATATTTTACAGATTTGTTTTCTTCTAGCTCAGTACACAATTTCAGAATCCATCACCCCATCAACCATTCTCCGTCAAGTGGATGTGAATACACTGGAGCCAGGAATTTCACTACCTGTTAACATTGATTGGCCAGTTAAGTGGATAAATGCCCCGAGTAAGAGAAGATGGGGAAAATGTATCTTGCAGAGTACAGAAATAAGCTTCCTGTCCAGTATCTACTGTTAAGATACATGACTTGGAGTTTGAAAATTAAAGTCATCTTAAAACATTTCCCTTTAAATTATGTGATTTTCTACTTCAACACTCCCCAAAAGCAGTGATCTAAAAGTTATAGATGGGCTTAGAGTGAGTGTAAATTGAAATCCGATTTATATAGTGTGAAAAAATTTTAGTTCCAAAATAATCTATTTTGGTTTAATGTGCTAGGAACGGGATTGTATAGAGCTCACCCAGGATTTCTAGTATGGAAAGTAGGACCACTATTTGGAGAAATTGCTGGTCCTCTGATTATGAAATTGCCAGGAGATTGATTGATTCCCAGACCCCCGGAGTTAAGACATTATTTCATCAGGATATATGGCTAGAACTAGAGAAATATTTTGTAGTTAATTCAAAATCGATTCAAGTCAATAGAATGCAGAGGCACAGAACAGGCCGGAGTAATGCAAGACCTGATGTAGATGATGGCATCTGTTATTTCACATCACTTTCTAATTCTCTCTGTGCTTTCACCCAGTGTCTTAATCACATCAACAATATTCACGTATGCACTACTGGTAAGTTTGGGAGCACAGTGAGGAGGCTGCACTTGACAAATCCATTCTGTTCCCCTGTTTAGACAACTTACCTTTCTGAATACATTATATTTGTTTCTCACTGTTGACTGGGAATTTTTTATTTATTCCTTTCAGAAGACGCTTTTTGTCTATATATCTAATAAACATATAATACAGGCAAAATCATCTATACTTAGAAGCATATCTAAAGGGTGTCCCAAAATTCACACGAGATTTCAATTTAATGGTGCTCGCTATTGTGACATGATAATCCAGTTTTTTGTGCCTAAATTGCAAGATATGGATATGGACGACATGTGTTTTCAACAAGACATGCCATACAGCCCGAGAAACAATTCAATTACTTCATGAGTCATTTCCTGGTCATGTAGTTTCCCGTTTTGGTGATCAGAATTGGCTGCCGCCCAGATCATGCGATTTAACGCCGTTGGACTTTTTTCTTTGGGGTTTTTTGAAGTCTAAGGTTTATGCCAACAAGCCTTGAAGTAGGAAATTGAGTGCTGTATCAATGAAATTCAGCCACATTTATGCAAAACGGTCATGGAAAATTTCAACAAAAGAGTGCATATGTGCCAGCAAAGCCATGGAGGCCATTTACCCGATATGCTATTCCATACATAACCCTATGCTGTATACTTTATGAATCAATAAAAATTTACAATTTTTAATTATAAACCTATGTTTTCTATCAAAATTACTCCTTGCGTGAATTTTGGGACAACCTTTATATGTCTGTGTCTATGTCTGTCTATCTATCATCTGTATAAAAGGCTAAGTGCCTGACCATATGTCCGTCCAACCAACCAGGCGGTACATAAGATGCGCACTGGCAATTTAAAAATAAATAAAAGGCTAAGTGACTGACCATATGTCCATCCGACCATCTGATCGACCAACCAGCCGGTACATAAGACACGCCCTGGCAATTTAAAAATAAACGTTGACTCGCGCATGTGTGATATTTGTCCCTGTCTGACACTGGCCTCCTATTTAAATCAATTTGAAGACAGTTTCCCGTGATGCCAGCATTTGCCATAACTGTTAATAAATCACAAGAACAAACTGTAGACAGAGTAGGAATATTCCTACCTGAACCCATTTTCGGACACGGTCAGATAGCTATATGTTGCTTTCTCTTGAGTTAGAAGAGCATGTGAGGTTAAAGTTAAAGTTGTAAATACGTCATCACAAATTAGTCAAGCACTCTGAAAGTGTTTTTACTCTCAATGTGGTATATACAGAGATATTAGAATAATTTTAATCAGTTTATCAGTCATTTTTATCAATGTTGTTTTTATATCATGTTTTTATTGTTTTTATATCCTCTTGGTTGTTGTTATATCATGTTGTTATTGTTTATTTATTAGTCAATTTGTATATTATTTTCATCTAATTTTCTTTCATCTCTGACACTTCAATTATAGAGAAAGAGCGAATAGTGATATTAAATATTTATTCTATTTAATTTCCTTTCAATGTTCGCAAATCCATGCACAGGACCACTAGTTACTCTATAATAGTACATAAATTTTGCCTGACTGGAGTGGCTCAGTGGAGGTCACAGTTAAATCCCAGTCAGGGCACATGCCCAGGTTGTGGGCTTGACCCCCAGTGTGGGGCATGCAGAAGGCAGCTGATCAATAATTTTCTCTCATCATTGATGTTTCTATCTCTCCCTCTCTCTTCATCTCTGAAATCAGTAAAAATATATTTTAAAAAATAGTACAGAAGTGCTTCTAAGATAAAATAATTATCTTAATGACTGTACAAGGTACTCACTTTATACTATTAGAATTTGAGTAAGTACCCAGAAACTAGAGTCAGGATTAAAAATAACTAAACATTTCAGAATTTGGTGATATGTGTTAGTTTTACAGGTATTTTAAAAAGCTGTATGTTTAGAACATTTTTATTATAAAGATAATAGAAATAAGACTTTGTTTTGAATGTTAAAAGAAAAATAACTTAGAATCTATGAATCCCACTCTCTCTTCGTAGAGCACTAACTATATTAAGACTACCTTCTGTATAGTATTGGCATAATCATCATATATACTGAAAGCCTAATATGCAAATCGACCGAACGGTGGAACAACTGGTCGCCATGAGGTGCACTGACCACCAAGGGGCAGATGCTCAATGCAGGAGCTGCTCCCAGCCCGCAGGCCTCAGGCCAGCCAAGGTGGGTGCCAGCAGGGCCCCACCTGATCACCCCGCTGGTTGCCTCACAGATTGGCCCTGATTGGCGTCCAGGCCTAGGGACCCTACCTGTGCATGAATTTCATGCACTGGGCCTCTAGTTACAGTATAAAAAGAAAACATTGAGGAAAACTGTAACAAAAAGTGGGAAGCTTTTAGATGGCATCTAATATATAATGCCATTTCATAAGTATGCAGAATGAAAATACAGGAAATAAAAAATATCTTAAGTTTTGAGTATTTAGGAAATTTATAATACTTTATCTTAATATGATTTTCTTGCTTTATTTACAGAAAATTATAAAAGAGTAAGAAACCATGTGTTTCCAAATCTGTTATTGTGGTTTTAGTCTACAACAAGTCTATATTAAACTGTTATTAGTTTTTATAAATGGTTAGCTTTATTTATTTATGTGTTTTGGGCAAAAACATAGTTAGGAAATAGATATGCTATATAGGGAGCAATGAGGAATATATTCTATCTGGAAAAAAAATTTGTAACACCTACTCTAACTGAGAGGTTTACCAAAATTTAATAGTAGATTTACAGTCTCTGGGTTATATGTAGGAAACCTCATTTGAGAATAATCAGAATTACATTTTGACCACAAAAACTGAGGGAAAAGTTATAAAGCATAAAAGTCAGCATTATTGGATATCTAAGAAATCACATTAAACCAACGTTACGTATGTTAAACATAAAGCACATCCATAACTTATGTATCATAAACTATACATTCTATTTGTTCACATTAGTGAAATATAGATGAGATGGCGAAATCAATTAGTTATGAATCACTGCCTTTTGAATGAATGCTAATGTTATAATTATTGATTTTTTCCATGATATTTTCTTCAAATATTGTAGAAAATGTTCTTCAGTTTCAGTATAGCTTTATTATTATATTATATTCTGTGGATGTGTACTTGTTTTATTGGGTGTTCTAGTCTGTTAGACACTTTAGCGATCATATGACCTGAACACCTTTAGCTCTGAAAACCTTTTATTTTTTCTTTCCCTATTTTAACCATAACTCATCAGTTAAAAATCAAATAACCTCTGGTCATTAAGAAACCTCAACAAACTGAGCAAGCAAGACCACAGGGAAGGTAACTAAAAATCAAATGAGGTTATTGATCCTATCTTTGATGATATTCTGTTTCGGGCAATGATTGACTAATTTCAGACCAACTCTTCCTCCTACAAACCTTGACACATTTTAAATATTTCATGTGAAGGTCATGGAAAGCTAGAAAGACAGTGAACATTTTGGGAGCTCAATCTTGGGTTGGAGGAAAGTGCAGTGATAACCTGGGTCACTCTCCCTTTTGAAATGATTACTAATTCAAACAGCAAAAGCAGTGTAAGCAGCCGAGAAGCGGAGCAGAGATTTCTGCAGCCTCATGGGGCTTTGCGGGCCCACTTCAAATGAAGACTTGACCAGTTTTCTAAGCTATTGACTGGGACTCGGAAAGGTCCACATTGGAATGAAAGGTGAAGCATAACCAGCTAATTTAGTTGTGAAAGTCTAGAGCCCAACTTCACACCAGATTAGTCTCCAATTGGAAAGAGTGATAAAGACTGTTCCTCTGCAGTGAGTAGCTGCCTGACCCAAGGAACCATGAATCTTCTCTTAAGAAAGATGACAACCAGAGCCTCAACTTAGCTGCATCTTTTTTACACAAATGAAGTCTGTAAATCAGTACAATAGCACCCATCTTAGGCCACAAACCATTTTTAAAAGAAGAAAAATTTAAAATATTAAGTGATGGGATATTTTTTAAAAAGTGTTTCCAGACATTGAGTTTAAAATAACTATGATGTATAAATCTAAGAATGTAAGACAGAAAATATTGGCAGAAGTTATGAAGAGGAAGCAAATAAGAATTGTAAAAACAATCTAATCACTTACATTGCAAGTACAATAGATGTAACAGCAGAGTTTAAAATAACTATGATTTTAAATCTAAGAATGTAAGACAGAACATTTTGGCAGAAGTTATGAAGAGGAAGCAAATAAGAATTTTGAAAACAATCTAATAACTTAAATTGCAAGTATAGTACATTTAACAGCAGATAAGAGATAACTGAACAATAGAGTTAAAAATAGTGGAGAGGCAATTCTATGGAACATACAGCAGAGATATCATGAGAAATAGAAACCAAAATGTGTTCCAGCCAGCCATGAATAACAGTTCCTGTTGCTCCACAGGCCTACCAACATTCGTTGTTGTCTGTCTTTTTGATTAGCCTTTCTATCACTTATTTGTTAATCTTATATTGTTATTGTTTTTCATATAGTTTCATTGATTTCAGAGAGGAAAGGAGTGGGAGAGAGAGAGAGAAACATCAATGATGAGAGAGAACCACTGATCGGCTGCCTCCTGCATGCCCCCCACTGGGGATTGAGCCCACAACCGGGCATGTGCCCTGCCCGGGAATCGAACCATGACCTCCTGGTTTATGGGTCAATGCTCAACCACTGAGCCATGCCAACCAGGCTCACATTGTTGTTTTGATATGCAATTATCTATTGACATATTATTCACCATATCTGTACCAGCCTTCTTTGGTGCCAGCAGTATTCAGGAATTTAGTGATATAAAAATCCCCATAAATGTTCTTACTCATTTTGGTGGGAAGAGTGGGATCAACAAACAAGAAAATAATTAATAGAATATGGTTTTTATTATAATATAGCAAAATGTCTAAGACTTTATATCACCTGATATGCTCTCAGTAATGATACATGCTATAAAGGAAATAAGTCCGGGATAAGTAGCAACTCCAAATAGATTTATGGGAGACTATTGTTTAAAAGAGAACCGTAATAGTGGCACAGACTAGGGTGTTAGCTGTAGAGTTGATAAATAATGTTTATAATTTGAAATATTGGCTTAGATATGTGGTACGAGAGAGAGATAAATCAAGAGCTAATTGTGGATTTTTGGGTGTGAGATGCTACTGTTTACTGAGATGGGGAAGTCTAGATACAAAGTGTGGGAAAAAGCCAACAGCCAGAATTTATTTTGTAATAACTTACAGTTTTGTAAAAACGAAAAAGGCAGCATGGAGTCACAAAAATCATTATTCAATCATGATTCTCATTTTTCTCACCCAGTCTTCCGTGATTACTAGAGTAACAAGACACAGAACACAATTTTACCACAGAAATTCAAATTACTGCTTGCAAAGAACAGAGAGATAATAGGATTTAAAACTGTTGCCTTGTCATCTTATTTACATCCCTCGCCAAGAGTAGCTTAATATCCAGATGCCGAGAAGGAAAAAAAAAGAAAAAAAGAAATCCTTCAGTATATCTGAGACCTGAAGATGCAGCCACACATTTTTATTTTGGCATTTCACACTATTTCTCTTATGAAGGCTCATTCACACTGTGTAAGCACAGATGTCTCCTCAGTTGAAACTGCCCCTATGCTGTGTTTAGCATAGTTCTATATTTCCCGCTCAAATTGAATTCCTTTCAACCTCTGGTTTACATTGTGAGAAGAATGTGTCTGGCCATTGTCACTGGAGGGAATGCAAGGACTGGAGGCTTTGGAGAGGTGAGAGGTGCACATCAAGAACAAGTTCAAGTTCATGATGACACCCAGAGGTGGAGAGATTCCACACAGTTGCTGAGCATGTGGGTGTGTGGGAAAGACAAGAAGGAATCAAGAACTAGTCCTGGATTGTTTAGTTCAAGAAACTAGATGGATGGGAGAAGCCTTTGTAGCAAACACATTAAATTTAATGAATCTTGCCCTGGCCCATGTGGCTCAGTTGCTTGAGGGTCATCCTGTGCATCAGCAGGTCATTGGATCATTGCTTGGTCAGGGCATGTGCCCGGGGTGCTAATCCCCAGTAGGGGGCATGTGGGAGGCAGCTGATCCATATTTCTCTCTCTCCCTTCCTCTCTCTCTAAAAATCAATGAAAATATATTTTTAAAAATCAATGAATGTCTACAAAGTGGAATTTATCACTCATTTGATTGGCATTTCACATCTCAGAGGACACAGTGAAAGGCCATTTGAGGGGAAAAACAACACAATTTTGAATTTTTATAGACTCTAAAAATATTTTATGGATTATTATCTCCCTCCCTCCCTCCCTCCCTCCCTCCCTCCCTGCCTTCACTCCTTCCTTCCTTCCATTGTTTCCCATGTATTTATCTGCAATCCACCTTGGTATCCTTGAAGTCATTCCACTTAACCCTTTGAGTGCCAACCAATATCCTAGGAACTATGCTAAAATTGCCAAGGCATTTTTGCTGATTTTACAGCAGTTTAGGAAAAAAATTATGAAAATTAGGCAGAGGAATGCCAGTGGTCAATTTTAGAACTACAAACATTCGGCATCATAAGTAATCTGCACTTAGGTGCCATCTATCAATAAAGAGTGAACTACTAGCATCTAGTAGTGACTCTGCAGGAGGAGCACGGTAGCGCTCCAGGCACTCTAGAGGTTAAGCAGTTGTTCATCTGACTATACACATGCTGATCTTGGTTTCCTGACTCACAGAATATTGATGGAATGGTTCTGCTGTATATGGACAAAACCCACCCTTGGAGGGCTAACTAAAAAATGTCTACAAGCTGCCATAACCGGTGTGGCTCAGTGGATAGAGCGTCGGCCTGCAGACTGAAAGGTCCCAGGTTCGATTCCTGTCAAGGGCATGTACCTTGGTTGCGGGCACATCCCCAGTGGGAGGTGTGCAGGAGGCGGCTGATCGATGTTTCTCTCTCATCGATGTTTCTGACTATCTCTCTCCCTTCCTCTCTGTAAAAAATGAATAAAATATATATTTTAAAAAAATGTCTACAAGCCACTTTTAAAAACCACTCAATGCCTTTTAATATCCTCCGCAATAAATGCACCAACTTTATAGATCAACCGTTTTTTTTATAGCAGCAGCGTTTACAAGTGGTGTAAAACTGGAAACAACCTCCTGGAAACTTGTGACTTGATTTTCACATAACTGTGGATATATTGTTACCCTGTAAATTATCACACCATAATGTGTAGTCCAACGCATTTCAGTTTTGTTTTCTCCCCAACAAGAAATGAGCTTAATATCTTTATTTTCCATAAATTGCATTAAATATAACGAGTCTTAATAGAATTGCAAAGCTTTCTTTTCAACCAGACCTTTACCAACCTGTACCCCAAAGTGCTTGCGATAGTGTGTGTACAATATCTAAACAAGTGTGATTATGACCTAAAAGCTTTGTGGGTTTTATGTACTTTAGTCTGAAACGTTCACTGCTACTATTACATTTTTGCAATTACAGTGAAGTGAGGCAGAAAATAGCAGTTCAAAAAAATGTATTCAAGTAATGAATTTGGAACCATTAGTTTCCAGGCTGTTGTTATTTTAGTAAATATTTAATCTTCCTAGCAGCATGGGCTCCTAATTGATCTTTAAGTATTATTGTTCCTGGACATTTCTAATCGACTTCTAATTGCTGCATTAAGGCAGCTACGGATAGAGTGTAGTGGATGGTGGAGACTTTCACAGTACACTGCGTCGACAGAGTACAGAGACATTGAGAATTCAGTTGAGTTGAAATTTGAATTAGACTACCCTCATATCCACATAGTTGCTCATTTAGCTTATTTTGAAAAGTTACACCAAGTCTAGATATCATATTTGGCATATGTCAACTTAGCTGACACATGTGCAATAACTTTGTAATGTGATTAAAAATAAATTTTAAGAATTTTTGGTAGATTCCAAATTGCTATGTATTTCATCTTAAGTTTTATTTGTTTTGTTTTTTAAATATATTTTTATTGATTTCACATAGGAAGGGAGAGGGAGAGAGGAGAGAGAAACATCAATGATGAGAGAGAATCATTGATCAGCTGCCTCCTGCACGCCCCCTCCGGGGGATCAAGCCCGCAACCTGGGCATGTGCCCTGACTGGGACTCACACCTTGACCTCCTGGTTCATAGGTCCATGCTTAACCAGTAGGCCAGTGATGGCGAACCTTTTGAGCTCGGCGTGTCAGCATTTTGAAAAACCCTAACTTAACTCTGGTGCCGTGTCACATACAGAAATGTTTTGATATTTGCAACCATAGTAAAACAAAGACATATTTTTTATATTTATTTTATATATTTAAATGCCATTGAACAAAGAAAAATCAACCAAAAAAATGAGTTCGCATGTCACCTCTGACAAGCGTGCCATAGGTTCGCCATCACTGCACTAGGCCATGCCAGCCGGGCTTAAGTTTTATTTGGATCCTTTTTGATTCATATCTATCTGACAGCAGGTGAATGGCTGTCATTAATAGTGAGGGATTTATTGAGCATCTATATAATAGTCAAGTTCTGTAAACTAGAGAAATGCAATACAACATCTTTCACCTATTTCTAATAACAGTTACATAGGCG